>NC_135418.1:3937500-4237500 GCF_051991245.1 Festucalex cinctus | reverse complement strand
CAAAAAATGGCAACAAATCCCATCATAAATCAAAATGGCAGACTTCCTGTTTGGTTTAGCACATGGTTCCAAGAGACTTTTTTGTACATCATGGGCTCTTATGTATGCCTGCAAATTATCATAGCGCTAGGTGAAACGTACAACCGGGAATGCTTCGTTAAAGAGGAGTTTTTTAGCTCAAAATGTGATGCCCGGCCCCTGGGGGACTTCCTGTTGGGTTTAGCACATGGCACCAAGAGACTTTTTTGTACATCCTGGGCTGTTACATATGTCTACAATTTTTCGTCACTCTAGCTGCTTCGTACAACTGGGAATGCTTCATTAAGAAGGATTTTTTTCCTTTGCAAAAAGTGCATGCCACGACAACAGCGTGTGACTAAATAAAAAACTTTCAATAACTTTTCATTTTCAACATCTTAAGATGAATCACACCAAGTTTGAAGATGATCGGATAAACTCTGTAGGAGGAGTTTGTTAAAATATGATCCCTATGAAATGGCCCAAAAAAATGGCAACACGTTCCAAAGTAAATCAAAATGGCGGACGTCCTGTTAGGTTTAGCATATGGTTCAAAAAGAGTTTTTTGTACCTCGAGGGCTGTTATATACCTCTACAAATGTTGGTAACTCTATGTGAAACGTACAGCCGGGTATGCTTTGTTAAAGAGGAGTTTTTTAGCTCAAAATGTGATGCCCGGCCCCTGGGGGACTTCCTGTTGGGTTTAGCACAGGCCACCAAGAGACTTTTTTGTACATCTTGGGCTGTTACATATGTCTACAAATTTTCGTAGCTCTAGCTGCTTCGTACAAATGGGAATGCTTCTTTAAGGATATTTTTTTTTCCTTTAAAAACAGTGCATGCCATGACAACAGCGTCCGACGAAATACAAAGCTTTCAATAACTTTTCATCTTCAACATCTTAAGATGAATCACACCAAGTTTGAAGATGATCGGATAAACACTGTAGGAGGAGTTCGTTAAAATAAGACCCCAATGAAATGGCCAAAAAAATGGCAACACGTTCCAAAATAAATCAAAATGGTGGACTTCCTGTTAGGTTTAGCATATGGTTCAAAAACAGTTTTTTGTAGGTCATAGTCTGTTACATATGTGTACCAATTTTCGTAGCTCTAGATTAAACGTACAACCGGCAATGCCTCGTGAAGTAAGAATTTTTAAACTCTAAATTTGATGCGCCGCCGCCGTCATATAGTATATCAAAAACTTTTCATTTTTCACAATGATGTTGTCCCAGGTGTTGAGATGGTCCATCCCAAGTTTGAAGTCAATCGGGTTAACCGTGTAGGAGAAGCGGGCAAAAGTATGACCCCTGTAAATGTGCAAAAATTGGCAAAAATTGGACATTTAAATACTCATACCTCACTTTCTGTCTATTTTAGGGTACACACTTCAAAGAGGTTTTTGTTCATTGGGATGTGCTACAGGTGCCACACAATTTTCATAGCCGTCGGACAATCGTAGCGGGACAGGGATCCGTTTAACCTATGTAGGGGGCGCTAAGGAGCCATTTTTCTGTTATCATGTATGGCGACTTTAAAATATCAAATTTTTCGCCAGGCCTGATGTGCGTGTAAAGTTTGGTGAGTTTTCGGTCACGTTTAGTGTCTCAAAAATGTGATCGTTTGCGGAGAAGAATAATAATAAGAATAATAATAATAATAACTAGAGCTGCGAGCAGCTATAAAGGGCCCTCGCAACCCGGGCCACGTTGGGGTATTTGCACGTCGGGGTACTGGCATGTTGGGGTACTGTCAAATAGGAAACCATCTAAATTGTAAACGTTTTTGCCGTGCTTTGTGTTTTTAAAGTTTCATGGAAAGGCCAAAAACGATGCACAATTAACAAAATAAAATCAAAATGCATTGGCACATGGCTATATAGAATACTTTTTGAATATATTCGGCATGCCTGCCAATATTCACACATCTAGCTGAATCATATAATCGGAAAGACTTCATAAAAATGTCTAGAGGGCGCTATTGAGCCATTTATTACAAATTGCACAACAAATCTCTAAATAAAATATTCATGTATCTTAAGATGAAACACGCCAAAGAATGAAGACGATCTGATAAGTTCTGTTGAAAATATGACCCCTATAAAAGGCCCCAAAAAATGGCTACAAATAACAAAGTAAATCAAAATGGCAGACTTCCTTTTTGATTCAGCATATGGCTTTAGAAACCTTTTTGTAAGTCTTAGGCTGATAGGTATCCCAATTTTTACAAATCTAGCTGAATCATAAAACACAAAACATTTGCAAAAGCTTCATAAAAATGTCTAGAGGGCGCTATTGAACCATTTATTGCAAATTGAATAAGAAATCTCTAAAATATTCATGCTGATGACAAGCCTGATGTGTGTGTAAAGTTTCCTGAGTTTTTGCACATGTTTAGACCAAAAAAAAAAAGCAGCATTTTACTTGGCAAACAATGCATCGCCATGACAACGGCGTGCGACAAAATAAATAACTTTCGATAACTTTGCATCTTAAACATCTTAAGATGAAGCACACCAAGTTTGAAGACAGTCGGATAAATTTTGTAGGAGGAGTTCGTTAAAATATGACCCCTAAAAAAGGCCACAAAAAATGGCTACAAATCCCAACGTAAATCAAAATGGTGGACTTCCTGATTGGTTTAGCATATGGCTCCAAGAGACTTTTTTGTACATCCTGAGCTCTTATGTTTGCCTGCAAATTATCATAGCTTTAGGTGAAACGTACAACCGGGAATGCTTTGTCTGTTTAATCAAAACGCAAAATATGGTGTGCAATTCCAATGCATTGCTATGGCAACAGCGTGTGACAAAATAAAAAACTTTCGATTACTTTGCATCTTAAACATCTTAAGATGAAACATACCAAGTTTGAAGACAGTCGGATAAATTTTGTAGGAGGGGTTCGTTAAAATATGACCCCTGAAAAAGGCCACAAAAAATGGCAACAAATCCCATCATAAATCAAAATGGCGGACTTCCTGTTTGGTTTAGCACATGGTTCCAAGAGACTTTTTTGTACACCGTGGGCTCTTATGTATGCCTGCAAATTATCATAGCGCTAGGTGAAACGTACAACCGGGAATGCTTCGTTAAAGAGGAGTTTTTTAGCTCAAAATGTGATGCCCGGCCCCTGGGGGACTTCCTGTTGCGTTTAGCACATGGCACCAAGAGACATTTTTGTACATCCTGGGCTGTTACATATGTCTACAATTTTTCGTCGCTCTCGCTGCTTCGTACAACTGGGAATGCTTCATTAAGAAGGATTTTTTTCCTTTGCAAAAAGTGCATGCCACGATAACAGCGTGTGACGAAATAAAAAACTTTCAATAACTTTTCATTTTCAACATCTTAAGATGAATCACACCAAGTTTGAAGATGATCGGATAAACTCTGTAGGAGCAGTTTGTTAAAATATGACCCCTATGAAATGGCCAAAAAAAAATGGCAACACATTCCAAAGTAAATCAAAATGGCGGACGTCCTGTTAGGTTTAGCATATGGTTCAAAAAGAGTTTTTTGTACCTCGAGGGCTGTTATATACCTCTACAAATTTTGGTAACTCTAGGTGAAACGTACAGCCGGGTATGCTTTGTTAAAGAGGAGTTTTTTTTAGCTCAAAATGTGATGCCCGGCCCCTGGAGGACTTCCTGTTGGGTTTAGCACAGGGCACCAAGAGACTTTTTTGTACATCTTGGGCTGTTACATATGTCTACAAATTTTCGTAGCTCTAGCTGCTTCGTACAACTGGCAATGCTTCTTTAAGGATACTTTTTTTCCTTTGCAAACAGTGCATGCCATGACAACAGCGTGCGACGAAATACAAAGCTTTCAATAACTTTTCATCTTCAACATCTTAAGATGAATCACACCAAGTTTGAAGATGATCGGATAAACACTGTAGGAGGAGTTCGTTAAAATAAGACCCCAATGAAATGGCCAAAAAAATGGCAACACGTTCCAAAATAAATCAAAATGGTGGACTTCCTGTTAGGTTTAGCATATGGTTCAAAAAGAGTTTTTTGTAGGTCATAGTCTGTTACATATGTGTACCAATTTTCGTAGCTCTAGATTAAACGTACAACCGGCAATGCCTCGTGAAGTAAGAATTTTTAAACTCTAAATTTGATGCGCCGCCGCTGTCATATAGTATATCAAAAACTTTTCATTTTTCACAATGATGTTGTCCCAGGTGTTGAGATGGTACATCCCAAGTTTGAAGTCAATCGGGTTAACCGTGTAGGAGAAGCGGGCAAAAGTATGACCCCTGTAAATATGCAAAACTGGGCCAAAATTGGACATTTAAATACTCATACCTCACTTTCTGTCTATTTTAGGGTACACACTTCAAAGAGGTTTTTGTTCATTGGGATGTGCTACAGGTGCCACACAATTTTCATAGCCGTCGGACAATCGTAGCAGGACAGGGATCCGTTTAACCTATGTAGGGGGCGCTAAGGAGCCATTTTTCTGTTATCATGTATGGCGACTTTAAAATATCAAATTTTTCGCCAGGCCTGATGTGCGTGTAAAGTTTGGTGAGTTTTCGGTCACGTTTAGTGTCTCAAAAATGCGATTGTTTGCGGAGAAGAATAATAATAAGAATAATAATAATAAGAAGAATTCCTACAAAAACAATAGGGCCTCGCAGCGGCACCGCCGCCGCCGCTGCTCGGGCCCTAATAAAAAGAAGAAGAATAAGAATTCCTTGAAAAACAATAGGGACCTCGCAGCGGTCGCTGCTCGGGCCCTAACTAGAGCTGCGAGCAGCTATAAAGGGCCCTCGCAACCCGGGCCACGTTGGGGTACTTGCACGTCGGGGTACTGGCACGTTGGGGTACTGTCAAATAGGACAAGGACCATCTAAAATGTTTTTGACAAGCCTTGTGTGTGCAAAGTTTAATCAAAACGCAAAATATGGTGCGCAATTCCCAAAATAAATTCAAAATGGCGGACTTCCTTTTAGGTTTAGCATACGGCTACAGAATACTTTTTGTAGGTCTTAAGCTAATAGGTATGCCTCCCAGTTTTCACAAATCTAGGTCAAGTCATCTTTAGTTGTGTATCGCTTGAATCATACAATTGGAAATGCTCCATAACAATGCATAGAGGGCGCTATTGAGCACAACGTTGGGTTACTTGCACGTCGGGGTACTGGCACGTTGGGGTACTGTTACATGGAACAAGGACCATTTAAAATGTTAGTTTTTTCCATGCCTTGTCTGTGCAAAGTTTCATGAAAAAGGCCAAAAATGATGTATAATTCCCAAATTAAAATCAAAATAGCGGTCTTCCTCTTTGGTTTGGCAAATGGCTACATAATACTTTTTTGTAGTTCTAGCATAATCATACAATCGGAAATGCTTCGTAAAAATGTCTAGAGGGCGCTATTTATTGCAAATTGCACAATAAATCTCTGAAAATTCATGTTCATGACAAGTCTGATGTGTTTGCAAAGTTTCATGAGTTTTCATGTGTATAAAAAAAAAAAAAGCAGCACTTGACAAACAATGCATTGCTATGGCAACAGCGTGTTACAAAATAAAAAACTTTCGATTACTTTGCATCTTAAACATCTTAAGATGAAACACACCAAGTTTGAAGACAGTCGGATAAATTTTGTAGGAGGGGTTCGTTAAAATATGACCCCTGAAAAAGGCCACAAAAAATGGCAACAAATCCCATCATAAATCAAAATGGCAGACTTCCTGTTTGGTTTAGCACATGGTTCCAAGAGACTTTTTTTTTGTACATCATGGGCTCTTATGTATGCCTGCAAATTATCATAGCGCTAGGTGAAACGTACAACCGGGAATGCTTCGTTAAAGAGGAGTTTTTTAGCTCAAAATGTGATGCCCGGCCCCTGGGGGACTTCCTGTTGGGTTTAGCACATGGCACCAAGAGACTTTTTTGTACATCCTGGGCTGTTACATATGTCTACAATTTTTCGTCGCTCTAGCTGCTTCGTACAACTGGGAATGCTTCATTAAGAAGGATTTTTTTCCTTTGCAAAAAGTGCATGCCACGACAACAGCGTGTGATGAAATAAAAAACTTTCAATAACTTTTCATTTTCAACATCTTAAGATGAATCACACCAAGTTTGAAGATGATCGGATAAACTCTGTAGGAGGAGTTTGTTAAAATATGACCCCTATGAAATGGCCCAAAAAAATGGCAACACATTCCAAAGTAAATCAAAATGGCGGACGCCCTGTTAGGTTTAGCATATGGTTCAAAAAGAGTTTTTTGTACCTCGAGGGCTGTTATATACCTCTACAAATGTTGGTAACTCTAGGTGAAACGTACAGCCGGGTATGCTTTGTTAAAGAGGAGTTTTTTAGCTCAAAATGTGATGCCCGGCCCCTGGGGGACTTCCTGTTGGGTTTAGCACAGGGCACCAAGAGACTTTTTTGTACATCTTGGGCTGTTACATATGTCTACAAATTTTCGTAGCTCTAGCTGCTTCGTACAAATGGGAATGCTTCTTTAAGGATATTTTTTTTCCTTTAAAAACAGTGCATGCCATGACAACAGCGTGCGACGAAATACAAAGCTTTCAATAACTTTTCATCTTCAACATCTTAAGATGAATCACACCAAGTTTGAAGATGATCGGATAAACACTGTAGGAGGAGTTCGTTAAAATAAGACCCCAATGAAATGGCCAAAAAAATGGCAACACGTTCCAAAATAAATCAAAATGGTGGACTTCCTGTTAGGTTTAGCATATGGTTCAAAAAGAGTTTTTTGTAGGTCATAGCCTGTTACATATGTGTACCAATTTTCGTAGCTCTAGATTAAACGTACAACCGGCAATGCTTCGTGAAGTAAGAATTTTTAAACTCTAAATTTGATGCGCCGCCGCCGTCATATAGTATATCAAAAACTTTTCATTTTTCACAATGATGTTGTCCCAGGTGTTGAGATGGTACATCCCAAGTTTGAAGTCAATCGGGTTAACCGTGTAGGAGAAGCGGGCAAAAGTATGACCCCTGTAAATGTGCAAAAATTGGCAAAAATTGGACATTTAAATACTCATACCTCACTTTCTGTCTATTTTAGGGTACACACTTCAAAGAGGTTTTTGTTCATTGGGATGTGCTACAGGTGCCACACAATTTTCATAGCCGTCGGACAATCGTAGCGGGACAGGGATCCGTTTAACCTATGTAGGGGGCGCTAAGGAGCCATTTTTCTGTTATCATGTATGGCGACTTTAAAATATCAAATTTTTCGCCAGGCCTGATGTGCGTGTAAAGTTTGGTGAGTTTTCGGTCACGTTTAGTGTCTCAAAAATGCGATTGTTTGCGGAGAAGAATAATAAGAATAAGAATAATAATAATAAGAAGAATTCCTACAAAAACAATAGGGCCTCGCAGCGGCACCGCCGCCGCCGCTGCTCGGGCCCTAATAATAATAAGAATTCCTACAAAAACAATAGGGCCTCGCAGCGGCACCGCCGCCGCCGCTGCTCGGGCCCTAATAATAATAAGAATTCCTACAAAAACAATAGGGCCTCGCAGCGGCACCGCCGCTGCTCGGGCCCTAATAATAAGAAGAATTCCTACAAAAACAATAGGGCCTCGCAGAGGCACCGCCGCCGCCGCTGCTCGGGCCCTAATAATAATAATAAGAATTCCTACAAAAACAATAGGGCCTCGCAGCGGCTCCGCCGCCGCCGCTGCTCGGGCCCTAATAATAAGAATTCCTTCAGGAACAATAGGGACCTCGCAGCGGTCGCTGCTCGGGCCCTAATAAGAAGAAGAAGAATTCCTACAAAAACAATAGGGCCTCGCAGCGGCACCGCCGCCGCCGCTGCTCGGGCCCTAATAATAAGAATTCCTTCAGGAACAATAGGGACCTTGTGACACGACGAGGAGAGGTAGGACTCAGACGCAGGATAAAGGTAGGCCACAAAGGCAACAGGTTTATTGCCGGTCAGCAGCTGTCTCCTCTCACACTGAGAGGAGAAAGGGGGATCAAAAAGTGGAGAACTAAAAACGCTCCACTGGGGAGGAAAAAACAGGCAAAAGGTACAGGGGACAACAAAAGGCGCTCCGCTAGGGAGGAAACAAGGCTCAAGGCACAAGGGGTAACTAAGGGCGCTCCGCTGTGGAGGATAAGGCACAAAAACAAGGCAAAACAACAAGGCAACAGGAACAAGGACTCGAGGACTGTGGGACGCTTCCATGCACTAACTGTGACACTTCGGCCCTGAGGGTAGAATGTGGGTGGCTTTTATTGTCAGTCTGATTGGTGGCAGGTGTTCGTAATCATGGGCGGGGACCGGTGATTATGGAGCGGCAGGAAGGGTAAGTGACCTGGAGTGATAGGAGAGTTTAGGATTTTCACAATAATACAGGAAACATGGATAACAAAATAAAAGCATGGCCTGTCACGCAGGTGGCGGCGTGACAGTACCCCCCCCTCAATGGCCGGCTCCTGACGGCCATCCGACCCATAGAGTCCAAAAACAAGGGCGGGCGGAAGGGGGCACGGAGGTGGGAACACGGCCCACCCCTCCGTCCCAGACAAAAGGGCAGTCCAGGAGGGCGACCATGAAGCCAGACAAGGGGCCGTTCAGGATGTTCCCGATAGAAGAGTCCGCGGGCGGACTTGACGTGACTTGGCGAGGCGTAACAGACGTGGCGTGGCAAGCTTGGCAGACTTGACGAGGCGTGGCAGGCTTGGCAAACGTGGCAGAATTGGCGTGACAGGCTTGGCAGACCTGGCGAGACGTGGCAGGCTTGGCTG
This sequence comes from Festucalex cinctus, assembly GCF_051991245.1. Lineage (NCBI taxonomy): Eukaryota > Metazoa > Chordata > Actinopteri > Syngnathiformes > Syngnathidae > Festucalex > Festucalex cinctus. Next base: position 4,228,726 of record NC_135418.1, on the reverse strand, counting down.
GCTTGGCGTGGCAGGACAGGCTGGGCCGACCTGGCGTGGTGTGGTAGGCTTTGGCGTGGACGGCTTTGGCGTGGACGGCTTTGGCGTGGACGGCTTTGGCGTGGACGGCTTTGGCTTGGTCGGCTTTGGCTTGGTCGGCTTTGGCTTGGTCGGCTTTGGCTTGGTCGGCTTTGGCTTGGTCGGCGTGATGCAGAGACTTGGCGTGACCTGATGCAGAGACTTGGCGTGACATGATGCAGAGACTTGGTGTGGCTCAGGGTCTTGGAGATGCGCCCGGCGAGACTCGGGGGCTTGAGGCGGTGACTGGCGAGGTTCAGGAGCGAGAGACTCAAGGGTGACCAGGTTGACTGCGGCTGAGGATGCACTGGTCGCTGATTGGTCCAAAACGTGATCCCTACAATCTTTTCCCCAATCCAGTATATTCCCGGAGTTCCAGTCAATTCGGGGGTTGTGTTGACGTAGCCAAGGATATCCCAGTACCAAAGTGGGAGACAAAGCTTGGATTACGTGGAAACGGAGATTCTCAACATGTTGTCCAATTTGTACTTCCAGGGGTTCGGTGATGTGGGTGATGTTGAAGAGCTCCTTGCCATTCAGGGCTCTGGCCTGGATGATCCGGGGAAGGGGTTCGGTGGTGGCTCGTACTTGCTCAACGAGGCCCCAGTCCATGAGGCTCTCGTCGTAACCGGAATCGATGAGTGCTGGCATGTCAATGGTCATAGCATGGTGGCGTATCTGGGCTTGCGTGATTCGTTGTGTCTTAACAGGTCGGGGTGACGGGAAACTCACCGGTGAACCTCTTTTCACGGTGCAAGTTCCCACCAGATGACCAAGTTCACCACAGTAGAAGCAGCGGCCTTCTTGGCGGCGACGCTGTCGCTCCTCTGTGGTTAACTGGGCCCGACCAAGCTGCATGGGTTCCTCCTCGACGTTCCGCACTTCCCTTGGCGCAGGTCGGGGAGGCAAGATGAGCTGTGGCATTTCAATTTCCATTGGCGATGACAAGGGGGTTGGTTCTACCCTTCTATGGTGCCCGCTGGACTTGGTCAACTCCCGTCGACGATGATCAGCCCGGATCGCTAGGGAGATCAGAGCATCCAAGTCGGTGGGAAGGTCCACGGGTATCAGGAGTTCTTGGATGGCGGGTGAGAGTCCTTTCAGAAAATGGTCCTGTAATGCTGTGGAATTCCAGCCACTGTTTGTGGCCAATGTGCGAAAACGTATTGCGTAATCGTTGACGGGTTCTTTGCCTTGTTGGAGCCGGCTCAATGCTCGTGCCTTCTCTCGGTCATTGTTGTCGGGATCAAAGACCTGGCGCAAGGCGGCTTGAAAATCCTGTACATTCTGGCAGACCGAGGAGCCCCTGGCCCATTCCGCGGTTGCCCAGGTCTTAGCTCGTCCAGTCAGGTGGGACACCATGAAGGCTACCCGGGACCGAGCTGTGGAAAATGCCTGTGGTGAGTGTTCAAAATGGATGTCACACTCCGTGAGAAAGGTCTGACATTGTCCAGGTTCACCGGAGTATCGTTCTGGGGAGGCCAGTCTCAATCCTACCCCGGTGAATGACGTGGTCGGGACAGAGAGTTCGGGGAGGGGTAGCTGTCCGGTGGGGGCTGGAGCCCGACGCCGCGATTGGCTCACCAGTTCGTGGACCTGGCTCGACAGCTCCTTCAGCTCCGAAATCACGGCTTGCTGAATCTTTTCCTGGTTGGCAAGCCGGACCTCTAGGCTCTGCAGCGCAGCCTCGACCTTTCCTGCTGGGTCCATGCTGGCCGAAGTGTACTGACAAGGCGGGGTCAGGTAGGACTCAGACGCAGGCGTAAGGTAGGCCACCAAGGCAGCAGGTTTATTTCCGGCCAACAGTGGTCTCCTCTCAAACTGAGAGGAGAACAGGGAGGGGAAAAAATGGAGAACAAAAGGCGCTCCACTAGGGAGGAAAAAACAGGCAAAGGGTACTGGGGACAACAGAAAGCGCTCCGCTAGGGAGGAAAAAGGGCACAAGGCAAAAGGGGTAACGAAAGGCGCTCCAAAAGGGAGGAAAAGGCACAAAAACAAGGCAACAACGCTAGGCAACAGGAACAAGGACATGAGGACTGTGGACGCTTCCATGCACTGACGGTGACACTTCGGCCCTGAGGGTAGAATGTGGGTGGCTTTTATTGTCAGTCTGATTGGTGGCAGGTGTTCGTAATCATGGGCGGGGACCGGTGATTATGGAGCGGCAGGAAGGGTAAGTGACCTGGAGTGATAGGAGAGTTTAGGATTTTCACAATAATACAGGAAACATGGATAACAAAATAAAAGCATGGCCTGTCACGCAGGTGGCGGCGTGACACCTTGCAGCGGTCGCTGCTCGGGCCCTAATAATAATAAGAATTCCTACAAAAACAATAGGGCCTCGCAGCGGCACCGCCGCCGCCGCTGCTCGGGCCCTAATAATAACTAGAGCTGCGAGCAGCTATAAAGGGCCCTCGCAACCTGGGCCACGTTGGGGTATTTGCATGTCGGGGTACTGGCATGTTGGGGTACTGTTTCATAGGAAACCGTCTAAATTGTAAATGTTTTTGACATGCTTTGTGTTTGCAAAGTTTCATGGAAGGCCAAAAATGATGCACAATTAAAATAAAATCAAAATGGATTGGCACATGGCTATAGAATAATTTCTGGAGATATTAGGCTGATAGGTATGCCTCCCAATATTCACACATCTAGCTGAACCATATAATCGGATATACTTCATAAAAATATCTAGACGGCGCTATTGAGCCATTTATTACAAATTGCACAACAAATTATAAAATATTCATGTTCGTGAGATATCTGATCTGTGTGCAAAATTTTGTGCGTTTTTGCCCATGTTTAGACTCTCTAAAAAAAAAAATCTTTGCAAACAATGCATCGCTACAGCAAAGGCGTGTGACAAAATAAAAAATTTCAATAACTTTTCATCTTAAATATGAAGACATGCCAAAGAATGAAGACGATGTGATAAGTTTTGCAGAAAATATGACCCCTATAAAAGGCCCCAAAAAGTGGCTACAAATACCAAAGTAAATCAAAATGGCAGACTTCCTGTTTAGTTCAGCATATGGTTCCAAGAGACTTTTTTTTGTACATCGTGGGCTCTTATGTATGCCTGCAAATTATCATAGCTCTAGGTGAAACGTACAACCGGGAATGCTTCGTTAAAGAGGAGGGGGTTTTTTTTAGCACAAAATGTGATGCCCGGCCCCTGGGGGACTTCCTGTTGGGTTTAGTACATGGCACCAAGAGACTTTTTTTGTACATCGCGGGCTGTTACATATGTCTCCAAATTTTCGTAGCTCGAGCTGCTTCGTACAACTGGGAATGCTTCATTAAGAAGGATTTTTTTTCCTTTGCAAACAAGTGCATGCCACGACAACAGCGTGCGACGAAATAAAAAGCTTTCAATAAATTTTCATCGTCAACATCTTAAGATGAATCACACCAAGTTTGAAGATGATCAGATAAACTCTATAGGAGGAGTTCGTTAAAATAAGACCCCTATGAAATGGCCAAAAAAATGGCAACACGTTTCAAAGTAAATCAAAATGGCGGACTTCCTGTTGGGGTTAGCATATGTTTCAAAAAGGGTTTTTTGTACCTCGAGGACTGTTACATATGTCTTCAAATTTTGGTAACTCTAGGTAAAACGTACAACCGGGAATGCTTCATTAAAGAGGAGTTTTTTAGCTCAAAATGTGATGCCCGGCCCCTGGGGGACTTCCTGTTGGGTTTAGCACATGGCACGAAGAGAATTTTTTGTACATCTTGGGCTGTTACATATGTCTACAAATTTTCGTAGCTCTAGCTGCTTCGTACAACTGGGAATGCTTCATTAAGAAGGATTTTTTTTCATTTGCAAAAAGTGCATGCCACGGTGTAACAACTATTGCCTAGGTCCATTTCACCCTCTAATTTTTTTTTTTAGTTTGCTTCTCTTAAAGAAAATTCTCTGCAGTGCATGAATATGCCACTGCCCAGACAGGATCCAGCCGGGTCAGCCCTACAGGTGGTTACCCAGCCACCAACAAAACTCTTTTGAAGCCACTGACCAGGTGACAAAGGAATTTATGCGTCTGCCGAAGGAGTGTATTTCAAGCAGTCTTCTCGGAGCCCGAACAAATGGCTCCAATGGTTTGGAATACACAAATGACCGATCAAAGGAATGTTCATGACTTCTTATCAATCACAAAAGGATACTCTGGCGCCTCGCCCTTCCTGGAACGTCTAGATGGAGCAACAACACCTCCAAGTGGCGAAACTTGGAACTATCCTTAGTGACAATTCACATAAGTAACCGCATTTTACACATCTATACCATGATAATTCTTGACAGACAACTGAACTACGAATGATTCATGTTATATCTTTGTGTGTATGAACATCCTATTTCATGTGTCCTCCATAAAGAATGCAAGATAATCAATATCTCTCAGCTCAGTCAGATTAGACAAGTAGAAGTTACCTCACAAGTGCGTTTATGATGCATTAATTACAATGTGTGTTAAACGGGGTGTGTGGGAAAACTGATTTGCCAGACTGACCAAATTTAATGCCAAATTATTAATCTTTTTAATAATTTTCCTCTTAAAGTCTGCGCGAGCGAACAGAAGGGTGTGCCTTCACCTGCTCGCCCCACCCAGAGACTATAAGAGGACGAGCAGACCTCCGCCCGCTCTCTTGCCCTCTTCCTGCTCTCTTGCCCTCTTCCTGCTCTCACAAGCCTCTTCCAAAAACTCTGGCCCGACTTGTAAGTGGCCCAGCCAGGCTGCTCGAACTCTTTGCCTAAGAAACTTGCAAACCACGTGGCCTTTTTCTTTCCTGGCAGGATCCGTTAACGAGATCGGATCCTCGCTCCACGCCACGCCAAAGCAAGTTCAACTGCAACGCTGACTAAAGACTCTTTCGTTTTTTTTTGTTTTTTTGTTCCACTATCGGTGCTTACCCGCCCGACCTTCGCAGTCCCGGGTACACTTGCAACGCACCGCCGGACTCAAGGTTGTGCACCTAAGCCGCGCACCGCACCTGCTACTCGGTGGAGCTCCGCCGCAGTGCCAACGCACCTCCAACGGCTGGCCTTCCCCGTACGCAGGCGCGTACTGACCGAGCTGCAACACTGGAACCGGGCAGCCGTCCGGCAGAACCAACCTCGCCAAGTCGACCAACCAATCAAGGGACGAGCCGCGCAACTACGTCAGGCCCCTGGCGTGGCTCCCTTGCTAACCTGTGGAATAAACCCTTTTTTTTCTTGCCTTTTTCAACGAACATTGACTATTTTTCCCCCTTGTCAAAAAGGCCGCCACTTCTGTTCGTTGCTACGCAACTCCAGGTCTCGTAAGTGCGCTTGATTTCTACCTCTGCGTATCCACTGTGTGCCACTTACGTTTGAAACATCACAAATCTGGCAGGTCAAATTTTCTCTTTTCCCTGTTTCTTTATTCATTCGCATTCCTTCCTTATTTTCATTCGCTTTATTTTATTTCTTTTCTTCTGACGGTAGAATAGTTAGATAGGCAGTATTTTGATTCTGTAGTATAGCAATCGTGAATAAATTCATGTTTTATGAACTATATTCCGCCTAAGTCATCTGTGTTTCCGAGTGGATTATTATTCTTTTGTTAGTACAACGAACCACTGAATATCGAGTGTGGCGACTTTAGATTATCAATGACTGATGAAAGAAGGATTTTGGTCGTTGTTTGCTCCTGTTAACCCAAAGCAAAAACAAACGTGGTGCCCCAGAGGTTATCGAGGTAAATACAATTTACCTCTGTAACGTCCAGATTATTAATTCGTCCAAAAGACGACCCAATTATCGCTACAACGGCAACAGCGTGCGATGAAATAAAAAGGTTTCAATAACTTTTCATCGTCAACATCTTAACATGAATCACAACAAGTTTGAAGATGATCGGATAAACTCTATAGGAGGAGTTTGTTAAAATAAGACCCCTATGAAATGGCCAAAAAAATAGCACCACGTTTCAAAGTAAATCAAAATGGCGGACTTCCTGTTGGGGTTAGCATATGTTTCAAAAAGGGGTTTTTTGTACCTCGAGGCCTGTTACATATGTCTTCAAATTTTGGTAACTCTAGGTAAAACGTACAACCGGGAATGCTTCGTTAAAGAGGAGTTTTTTTAGCTCAAAATGTGATGCCCGGCCCCAGGGGGACTTCCTGTTGGGTTTAGCACATGGCACCAAGAGAATTTTTTGTACATCTTGGGCTGTTACATATGTCTACAAATTTTCGTAGCTCTAGCTGCTTCGTACAACTGGGAATGCTTCATTAAGAAGGATTTTTTTTTCGTTTGCAAAAAGTGCATGCCACGGCAACAGCGTGCGATGAAATAAAAAGGTTTCAATAACTTTTCATCGTCAACATCTTAAGATGAATCACACCAAGTTTGAAGATGATCGGATAAACTCTGTAGGAGGAGTTTGTTAAAATAAGACCCCTATGAAATGGCCAAAAAAATGGCAACACGTTCCAAAGTAAATCAAAATGGTGGACTTTCTGTTAGGTTTAGCACATGGTTCAAAAAGAGTTTTTTGTACCTTGAGGGCTGTTACATATGTCTTCAAATTTTGGTAACTCTAGGTGAAACGTACAGCCGGGAATGCTTCTTTAAGTAAGAATTTTGAAACGCAAAATTTGATGCCCCGCCTCTGGCGGACTTCCTGTTGGGTTTAGCATATGGCACCAACGGACTTTTTTGTAGATCATAGTCTGTTACATATGTGTACCAATTTTCGTAGCTCTAGGTTAAACGTACAACCGGCAATACTACGTTAAGTAAGAATTTTGAAACTCTAAATTTGATGCCCCGCCGCCGTCATATAGTATGTCAAAAACTTTAGATTTTTTACCATGGTTTTGTCCCAGGTGTTGAGATGGTACATCCCAAGTTTGAACTCAATCGGGTTAACCGTGTAGGAGAAGTGGGCAAAAGTATGACCCCTGTAAATGTGCAAAAATGGGCCAAAATTGGATATTCAAATGATCATACCTCACTTCCTGTCTATTTTAGGGTACAACTATCAAAGAGGTTTTTGTTCATCTGGATGTGCTACAGGTGCCACACAATTTTCATAGCCGTAGGACAATCGTAGCGGGACAGGGATCCGTTAAACCTATGTAGGTGGCGCTACAGAGCCATTTTTCTGTTATCATGTATGGCGACTTTAAAATATCAAATTTTTCGCCAGGCCTGATGTGCGTGTAAAGTTTGGTGAGTTTTCGTTCACGTTTAGTGTCTCAAAAATGCGATTGCGGATAAGAAGAATAATAATAAGAAGAATTCCTACAAAAACAATAGGGCCTCGCTGCTCGGGCCCTAATAAGAATTCCTTCAGGAACAATAGGGACCTCGCAGCGGTCGCTGCTCGGGCCCTAATAAGAAGAATTCCTACAAATACAATAGGGCCTCGCAGCGGCACCGCCGCCGGTGCCGCCGCTGCTCGGGCCCTAATAATAAGAATTCCTTCAGGAACAATAGGGACCTCGCAGCGGTCGCTGCTCGGGCCCTAATAATAATAAGAATTCCTACAAAAACAATAGGGCCTCGCAGCGGCACCGCCGCCGGTGCCGCCGCTGCTCGGGCCCTAATAAGAATTCCTTCAGGAACAATTGGGACCTCGCAGCAGTCGCTGCTTGGGCCCTAATAAGAATTCCTTGAGAAACAATAGGGCCTCGCAGCGGCACCGCCGCCGCCGCTGCTCGGGCCCTAATAAGAATTCCTTCAGGAACAATAGGGACCTCGCAGCAGTCGCTGCTCGGGCCCTAATAAGAATTCCTTGAAAAACAATAGGGCCTCGCAGAGGCACCGCCGCCGCCGCTGCTCGGGCCCTAATAAGAAGAATTCCTACAAAAACAATAGGGCCTCGCAGCGGCACCGCAGCCGATGCCGCAGCTGCTCGGGCCCTAATAAGAATTCCTTCAGAAACAATAGGGACCTCACAGCGGTCACTGCTCGGGCCCTAATAATAATAAGAATTCCTTCAGGAACAATAGGGACCTCTCAGCGGTCGCTGCTCGGGCCCTAATAATAAGAAGAATAACTACAAAAACAATAGGGCCTCGCAGCGGCACCGCCGCCGGTGCCGCCGCTGCTCGGGCCCTAATAATAATAATAATAATCCAATCGAAAAACAATAGGGACCTCGCAGCGGTCGCTGCTCGGGCCCTAAATATACAAATCTGTGGTATATTTATTGAATAGAATACAGTGTTCCATCACTTTTCGCAGGTCGTTCCATGCCATGATAGGTAAATTTCCACGAAGTAGAGGACATTTTTTGTTTTTGGTTGGGGGGGGGGGGGTTACTATTCTACTGAGTCATAATGAAGCCACCACATAGTTCCCACACGTTAACTTTGTAAATATAATAAGAAAAATATATATATAATAGCATAAATAAAGAATTCAGTAAATCCTGGAGGGGTGGGCCAGGGGGTGCCGTGTTGGGGTGGGGGTGTCTAATAATCTCTGCAAAATTTGTGATATAGCGAGGTACAACCCAAGATAAAACCCCATAATATAGGAATTTTGAACCGAAATAAAAATCTGCGATATAGCCAATACACGATAAGTGAACCACAAAGTAGCAAGGGACCAGTCTATTCAAATATCCACACAAATGTGGAAAACTACTCATGAAGCAATAGCTTGAAGTGAGAAAAATCACTTGATGCTCTGTGGACACCACCGTTTTTGTAATCAATGAGCTTGTGTGTGGTTTAAATTTATATTGATAGCGAAGTTGCTTTGCCTCCCTATCTCAAATTTTAAGTTTTTCTTTCCACCAAATGATGTCGATATGTGAATTTTGCTCTTTAAAAAGTAAAAAATAAATCCTCAGTGAAATGAGTGATCCTCAAAAGGAGTTCATGTTGTTATGTTTCTCTCTGTTGAGTTACGTCTGGAGGTGATATTCTAATGAAATCATGTGTCTGGCTTTGAGGTGCGACAGTATGTCCCTCATGATCAGCCCAAAACCAAGACTGATGCTCGCGTGAAACTCCAGGTCTCTTTTGCCGTCTTTTGTCATTGTCATGTTGTAAAAATTTATTATGTGCACTGTATAGATTAAATCCAGGTTTGGGGTAATCCTGTCAGAATGAAGTCATCTGTCCCAATTCCACACAGCAAACAAGCACTTGGGGGGGTCTACTGTGTTTCACGTTCTCTCCTAGCCAAGATGATGAGTGTCGAATCAGCTCCACTCACAGCACTTGCAGCGTTTCTATCATTTCCAGGCCTTCATTTGGGCTCTAATGTTTCCCTGCAAGCAGTTTGCTCTCTCACATTTTCATCCTACTCACTCGTCTCCTCTGACTCACCCATTCAGTCACTCAACCTAAAAATGAGTGTAAATCAGTGTTTCCTGGCGCTGTATCTTGTTGTCTTGTTGTCAAGCACACTGCATTCTGTTTGAAGTGATTTGCATGCCTTTTTTGGATAGATTGGTCCACTGAAAGCAATTGCATTAATAACAACTCCCAATATTAAGAGCTAATATATAGAAAGTTGCTTTGCAGATTCTTTTGGGTGTTGAGGCTCAGTTTGAGTAAATCTTGCCTTCATCTTTACAAACAAATACCTTATAGTTTGAGGAAGTAACTGCAAAACGTGTACAACTATTAGATTTATTTCATTCTTTATTGATGCAAATTATTATTTTGGAAGAATCAGTCCAACATAAAATTCCTTAATTCTTTTGCTCTTAAATTAGAGGGCAGAGGAGTGTGAAGTTTTTTTTTTTAAATACAACCCCATTCAAATCCCACTGTGGGTCATAACATTGAATGCTATGTGTTATTATATCACAGACTGCTGAAATTTGAGTTGATATTGAATAGAGCGGGGATGGGCAACTTTAATGCTGGAGGGGGACATCATTTTTCATCAATGCTACTGGGGGCTCACATAGGACCTCACACTTCCTAACCAGGGGTATAGCATAAATGCTATTTTGAACAAATTATGTGCATACATGCAAAATAGGTGGTCTTAATATGTTTCATTTTTGATGATGCATTTTTCAATGCATGTATAAAAGATCCACTACTATCCTATTCCCTCAAGAAGTGTTTGAAACAAACGAGCAAATAACCACAAGAACCAACCGGGACAACTTATTTTGTCCTTTTTTTCTTCAAAACAATCAACTCACTAAGAATTTTAATATTGTTGAGGTATTGTGTTTGTCATGCATATCATTCCAAAGCCGCATTTTTTTATTTTTTTTTTGGCCTACTCACGTTTTAGTATAAGACAGTGTAAGTACAATTAAGACATGTCTGCCATCTAGTAGTGAATGGTGATCATATTTATTGATTGATTGAATTATGTTTTATGTTATTATCTGTTCTTATTGCTGCTGGAAATGTAAATTTCCCAGATGGAGCCATCCCAAAATGGATCAATAAAGTCCAGTCTAAGTCTAAGTCTAAAACTGCAGTCGACACCTTCATATTTGCAGTTTGGTACCCGCGGATTTGCATATTTCTAGATGGGGTTTTTTCTTTGTGATTTTTTCACATTTAGGATTTTTCCTATTTTAATGATCCCCATTCTCCCCAATTCCCACCAATTTATTTTTAACGACCACCATGATTAAACAAATATGTTTGGGTTATGCATGGTTCTCATTCCAAAAGCTGAGTCTACTACTTCATTTGATTCAGTGTATTTTTGTGTTTCTAATCTCTGGCACTGGTTGGCATACTGGTGGTCTTCTATCTTAGCTGCATTTGAGTTTTGAGAAGACTTTGTAATTGGAGCTGTATCGTTTTCTTTAGCCAAAGTGGAGCAGAGCTGAGCCTAACCAGGCATTACAGTACTTTCACTTTAACTCAAGCAGGAAATGGGAGTGTTTTATAATGCAATTCACTCTGTCATGGGCACAAACACTCACTACTCCCTGAAAACTATCACCAGGGATGCAGTCCAAGGTTACTGATGTTTCTCTGTGCGCAGGGAAATAAAATCTATATACCGTGTATCACATCGACACAAAAGTGTAATTATTTTACATGGTGCCGGCATGGAGGCAATGTATTAGAAAGACTGTGTGTGAGAGGAGATGCTTGAACTGTGTGTCTGCTAAATTTATCACAAGGCCGTTGGGAGTGTTGAAATGAGAACAGTGGCCTATTACTGCTAAGAAGGTGTTTTATTGAGAATACGTCGACATGCCACCCCAGGGAGGATGCGGAGGAAGAAGAGTGCGGCCCTGGCCTCACCGCGTGTGTGCGTTTGTGTGCTTTGAGAGCACGCATGCAGCTCTGTGCACATGCCTGTCGTTTTGGGCGAGCTGTCTCGGATACAAAATAAAAGCACCTTCTTCACCGTTGAATTATTCACAATGATATATATTGGAATTGTCACTTTTAACACTTGAGGTGTCCCAGTCAATAATTTATATAGGCCAGGCCAGCTTAGCTGAGCTCATTGTTAGTTATTAGCTGATGAGAGCAGTGGCTTGCCATGCTGATTCTGTGTTTAGCTCTGTTTGTTTTACCGATGTGTTTGCGGACTGGAATGCATCCCGTGAACGTTCCTTCATCCTTGGCCAGGGGTTTATAGCTTGTTGATATGTGCGTTTAAAATCAAACTTGCTGCTTGCTGTTTATTGTCACAATAATTAACAAAGTGAGGTGTTAAATCTTTGCTCGTATTCTTTGTTCAATTGATTTATTTTTATTACTGTTAGAATCGGTTTTAATGGCAACTTGCAAGCTTTTTATTAGCTTTAGATGTACTCTTGAATGAGTAATCACATGTAGGCAGTGATTCAAGTCAGATTGATATGTTAAAAAGAAAAGTTAGACCACATCAGGCTTGTTTTCCCTCCCGCTGTCGAACCCCTTGAGTAGTTAAGCCCAATCTCCAGTAGGTGGCAGAGTTCTATTTTCTTCTCATGTCTTGGCTGCTCAGTGAGTATTGCACATGGGTGTTTTTGAAAAGTGTGACGTTATCATGACAATAATTGCTCTCATTGGGATGTCATTGAATAGATTGCCTGCTAGCAGTGCTGCTTCTTTTTTAGTTTTTGAGGGACACAACTGGGAGAAATTAGCCTTTTGAGTCAGTTCAAATAAGCCTTCATGTTAATTTTTATGAACAAATACACTTGATTTTGTGCTGTGATACTCAGCTTTAAAGGTGGGGATGCAAAACAAATTGTTGTCATAAATACAACTCTGAAGATGGCAAAGGCTCGCATGGGAAACTAGGAAAGTGTAAATAATGCAGTGTCAGAGTTGTTTATTCATTTGTTGTTGAGTTGTGTCTTTTGTTCTGGCACTATAAACATTTCCATTGAGCAGAACAATAAAGGCCTGATAGCCTGGCAAGTTTCCTTTCTTTCCGCTGGATAGCTGTGTTTACTTATCTGTTGTTTAATTAAAGGGCCTCTTGTCTATGGGCTTCTATTGTTCAAATAGCATGGCCAGAGTCCCAGCCGAGGTCAAAGGGTCAACTGTTCCTTTTTTTTTTTTTTTTTTGAATGCCCCCCCCCCCCCCCTCCCCCCCCCACCCAGACAAAGCCACGGGTTCACCTGCAGCTCCCCATTGTGTGGCCCCATTTGAATTGATGATGTTTAGAGGGATGCTTGTGATTGGTGGAGAAGGGTGTGGTTGATTGGATAGTTTTGTATCTTGTCAGCCAGGGAGTAACCTTGCGCGTGCAATCTGTCTGTATTCCGAAGAAGGTTGGAGACGCTACAGCACAACAGAGCTCGTTCTCAGCCTGCCTGCGTTGACGCTGCCTCTCTCACTCTCGCTCTCGCTCTCTCCCACTGTGCGTATGTGCGTGTGTGTTTCTTTCTCTCTCCCTCGCTCTCTGTCTCTCTCTCTCTCTTTCCGTGGCTGCTGTGTTCTCCGCTCTGCTTCACTCCACACCGCGTGGCCCGGCTTTCTGTTTACCCTGCCAGCTAAATGGAGTTTGTCAGGTTAGTCAATATGATTGACTTCTTTGATATAGCCAGCGTTCTTGCTTATTAGAAACTTGACGGTTTAATTGGACCTGGGGAAAATAGAAAAGGGAGCGCATTGGGTGCTTGTTGTTGATGTTGTGCCATTAGAATGTGTTAAATGTGTCACACAACATTTGTATGAGTGATCCAGAAGTGGCAACTTTGCTGTTAAGAAAACTGTGCAGGCTTTTTGACAAGAGAAGCAAAAATACAGATGTTAAATGTACTTATCTATACTTTGGGTCTGTTTTGGATTTTTATGAGGATGTTTGGAGTAGTTACTTTTACTTGGTTGTGAAATATGCTTGCTTGTCTGACGTGTGCATCTTACTTCTAATACTGAACTCATTGTAGTAAATTATAGTGCAATTTTCTCTCCTTTAGTCTTGTTTACTTTTCTGACAGTCGGCTAACCAGTTAAACAAGAATTGGAGTGGTTCCGTATGATGTTTTAATTATGGCCAGTTCCCACGAAAACAGGTGGCTGATTTGCTATAAATGTTGTTGTTGTCATTTTTAAACAAAGTATTTTATTGGTGCTATTTTGTTTGTTGTTTTTTCAAAGATTGATATTCAAAATTTGCAGAAATCTCCTCAATATGTGTTAAGTTTGTGTTAGTTTGTCATGACTTAAATGATCATCACCCAGGCTCTGCTTGTTCTTTTTACTGTAAATGAAAGGAAAAGAACACAGTTGGTATTTAGCTCAATCATTACAAAATACATTACAGTCACGCTGTCGTTCGTGAATACTTTTGTCAAAGTTCTGCTTAGATGTGTGATCACTGAAACATTCTTATTCAATAATTTTAAGAATTATATTCAACTTTTGAATGAACTTCTCATTTTCAAACTTTTATACACCATATTTGAGCTTTTACTTCAGTGGTCAGGAAGCGGGTAGGTGGAAAAGTATAAGTGGAAAAACTGGAGCAGATTGTCAGCTGGTTGAGCAGAATAGAACATCATCAACAGGGCAACGTGCACTGTAATGCCGCACAGCTGTGCCGAGCGAGCCTCACACTTTGGGAGAGCTGGAGTGCGAGCTGATTGGCTTGACAGTTTGTAATCAAAGTTGATTTATTGTTCATTAGTTGTGCATTAGCCCTTTCAGGCAGGGGCGTTATTTGTGCAGTGGCCTGTCAAGAAGAGGGGCTGCCAGCACCTATCATCTCTTAACTTCAACATGGCCAAGCACATTCTAAGATGTGTGCCACGAGAGGGGGCACAGTCCCCTCGAGTTTACGGCAATATCCTTTACAAATGTGGCCTTTGCTTTGCAGCGGAGCAAGCAGGCAGAACAGAAGAGTAGAGACAGGGGAGTAGTTTAGCTAAAGCGTGTACCGGCAGCTGCTCTGTGTTGTTCTTCCCTTGATTCCCTGACACAGAAATGTGTAACTACTACTTCAAAAAAAAAAAAAAAAAGGCTTTCATTCTGTCTTTTTTAAGGCTAAGAGAATGTACTTCTCACTTTTAGATGGGATCATTTATTCCCCTTGAGATGCTCAGTGATGTAAAGGGTTGCTGAATACCCAGGGTGCATGTGTCAACTTTTTCCCCACTCAGTTTTGATATATATAAAAAAAGAGGGCTATGACGATAATGACAAGTACTGACAACTTTTTTTTGTACAGTTTGACTTAATTTCAGAAATTAATGAATAAAAACCTTTCAACATTAAAGAGTTGAGAGGCGACACAATTTGTGTTTTTCTTGTCTGCCGTCATGGTAACAAGGATTAGGTGTTCGTTGCTGAATAATATGAGCAATCAGTATCAGGATGTCAAGCATTGTCTTTTGACTACAGTCACATTGGAAAGGGATTTATAGGCTGTGACCTTAATTAATTCCCAATTGACTCAAATAATGCGTCTCAAAGACACGGCGTTGCGTAACCGTGTAGAGACCGAACAGGAGACGCGTGCACTTCACACCCACAGATTGTTTAGTCGGAAAAAGATCAAATAAAAGCAAACATTGTCGTCCTTTACTATCGTAGAGTAATCCTTGAATTTGTAAACCAGCTTCCATGTTTGGAATATTTTCTGGTTGTGAAATATAAATCTGGTGGTGTGGCAAGAACTTTGATCAAGGGACTTGACATTTATATCAAAATAGGGAAGGAAGGAAGCGTTTGTATATTTTTCTCCATATTTAGTCTATCATTTTATTATTTAGTGAGCAAATACACCTTAAATGTCTGTTTTTTTAAATGATTAATATTGTTATGTTAGATCACTAGCATGCTATCTAGTTTTACAATTAATTCTAAAATAACATTTTCATGGTGTATGCGTGTGCACGTGTGTGTGTGTGTGCCCTTTGTGCACCCTGTCATCAGCAGTGGTGAGAACCAGGGTGAGGCACACTACTCAGCTGTTGTTGGAATAAGTTCACCCGCATTGCCAAGCAGTTTGTTTGTTTAAGTCTAACGGTGGACCAGCTAAAAAAAAAAAGAAAAGAAAGAAAAAAGAAAGTTAGAACGAAGTGAGTCAAAATCCTGTTTTATACACTTGCTGCAAAGCTGCGAATCCTCACAGTTACTGCACTGTAAACATCTTACTGAAAATAATTGCATTTCGAATCATTTTTGATCTTGGATTTGTGTGAATTTAGGTTAAAAAATATCATTGAGGAATAAGATCAAATCTTCATTTCTCACATTTTAATGCAGGAGATGATTTTTAAAATTGGAAGTTGATATGCTACGGTGGCCACAGGGATCAGAAATAAAAATTTGATAACTCTTGTTATTTTCTGTCAAACGGCAAGTGAAATGTGTGAGCCCGGACGCGTCTCACTGCTACTATGCACCTCTCGTTTTTCATCCTCTTATTTTTGTGTTAAATGTTATCTTTTTTTCCACCTTCTCCTTGACTCGTTTCAACCAGCAGCAGATGTACTCTCACTTGTGATTGGAGGGAGGAGCTCGGTGTCTGAAGCATCTTCATTAACTTGGAATCGCTGGCTCTTGTCGATGTTAGCAGTGTGTCACTTTTTTATATTTCATTTTTGTTGTGAGCTGAACGCCGCGAGAATCATGGCGCATAAAATTTGGTGGTATGAAATATTTTGACCGCAGCTGTCAATCTTACATTACTAAATATTTTTATAGATTTTCACAATGTGGCAAATTTCTGGAAGTTGGGCATGTGTATACATGTTCTCCTTGTGTAAATGTGTACGTATATGAGCGCGTGTATTTATCCGGCGGGCCTCGGGTTATACACTAGATTGCCTCTGTCAGTCTGCAGCTGTGTGAGAATGTTTAAGGTTTGATTGTTTATGTATGGGAGGCACCTGGAGAGTGCCACACCTTCATGAAATTCATAAACGTCAGCTATTTCTGGCATCCTGAAAAAGTCGTCTTTTTTTTTTTTTTTTTTTTCACCTTCGTATTTGCGAGTAGATTAGAGCTGGGCTCTTTCGATCCCATTCGTTATTAGCCCAGTGCCAGTGTCTCTATCTTTAGATGGTAATGTATTTTTTGTAAATCATCTGGATTAATCCCTGAGATAACAGAGAACACCATATGGGAGTACTCGAAATGGCGACTGACGTCTTGTGTTTGCGTTAAATGGGAATGATACAGAGGCCAGGGCGATATTTTCTAGTTAAAAGTGCTCCCCCCTGCCCCTCCTCTCGATAGCGTCCCGTTTGTGGGAGGTTTTCACTCTTCAGCACAGGATTAAATGGGAGTAGTTACATTGATCAATAGGTTAAGAAGCGTACAATCCCTCTTGCTGCTAATGACCTCAGTCGTATATAGGTAATAAATAGGTAATAAAATGGGAGTCTGTAATAGGCTTTTGCTCACCGCAAGCTAAAAAATCTGTAGTTGCTGTGAGTCAGATGCTGGAAGTTACAGTAAGATATAAAACGAGGTGTAAAAAAATCGGGATATACTGATTATCGGCGCTGATATTTGGCATGTAGACGAAAATTGGCATCAGCCTTTTAAAAAAAAAAATGAAGGCCGATAAGAGAGCAATTTAAAAGTAGGTTAATTTCAGGGAACTACTTTATTTATTTATTTATTTATTTATTTATTTATTTATTTATTTATTTATGGATTTATTTATTTATTTATTTATATTTTACATAGCTATATAAGAGTACATTATTTTTTTGTAGAGAACTTTCGGAAGCTTTTTACATGCTGAGCTTACTTGCTGAGCTTTTCATTTAGCTTTAAACATATATATATATATATATATATATATATATACACATTCCTTTTACTACAAGTTAATATTGGCTCCAAATATCGGTCATTGGTCTCCTTGACTGCTAATAATCGGTGTCAGCCCTGTAAAAAGACATATTGGTCTCTCATTACAAAGAATTTTGGCACAATCTCTTGGTGAAATTTGTAGTTACTGCGTAAGAGGTGCTTGTGTGTAAAAAGCTGATAATTTGTTGCATGTCCTTTCTTACTTGGTTCTGAACACCAATATAATGTTATTTTGTCACACACACACACTCACATTTTAGTACTGTAACAAGAATGTACACACATGTTCACGAAATTATCAAATGCATTTGTGGCTAGCATGCAGAGTGGATGAATATCAATTACGTTCACATCACGTTTAACGTTTGCATGTCAGAAAAATTGGGCCGCCTGCTTGACCTTCAGAATAGTTCATAAAAATTTGTGATGCCAAGAGAAAAAAGACCTTGTAGGAAAAAGACTGTGAAATTAGGGAATTAGAAGTGGGGGTGTGTATGCAGATGACAGGACAAGTAATGTGCAAAACTCAAGATGAACTGCATATTAAGATACAATGGGGGAGGGTGGGGGTTTAATATTGCGTTTTCCTCTTCGACCCCCTGCAACAACCGCGGAAAATAAAAAAAGAGAATGTGATAGTCCTGCATGAAGGTTGAATCTCTGTTATTGGCTCTAGGCTTGATGAACAGCTCACTGCATGTTACATACTAAAGAAAGCATAAGCGCATTATCTATATTTATTTTTGCTGTATTATATAAATGGTCAAACTTTAAATGTTAGAGATATGCAGGTGATTGGCACTGAAGAAATCTGTTTCCAGAGAATTTCAAATCAAAATTGCCATCACAAATGCATGAAAATGTCAAAATAGTATGATTTGCTTAGCGTTAAGTTCGGATACCATTTTGAGTGACCTTAACTGTCAAACGCCAGCTTGCCTGATACTTTAACCCACGTTCACACACACACACATTATTTGCTAAAATGGGAAAGGAAACACTTTCATGTACATTAAAAAAAAAGAATGTATTGTCTCATTCAGATGTCAAGGGAAAGCATTTTTAATGGTATCGCATATGACAGCATGCATGCAGATAAATGGCGAGTTTCCCGCGACACATGAGCAATTAAGGCACCCCGACAACTCTGGGGCCTTTTTTCGTGTCACAGCAAATCAGTGACTTTGACGAGTTACGCACTCGCACCTTTCAAGAGTTTGTTAGATGCCTGCATGTTCGGCAGCCTGGCTTCTCCTCCGGGGGCGCTCCATATTGTCACAATCACAGATCCGTGTTGACAGCTACGCTAATGAAATGTTCTCACATGACACGTCCCGCGTTGTGCGACGAGTTTGCCGTCCTCAGGTATGGCGGATTTGCCATATTTTATAAACGGCAAACACGGAGATGCAGATCATTCTCAGTGATGTCGAGGGGTGTGTGTGCGTGCTCAAGGAATGTTGCCGAAAGCGTCGCTTGCTGTCATCTTTAATTTTCTCTTTGTTAGAGCGATGGAGTGGCAAAATACATATGCACTGTTGTAGGCGAGTGTTAATGGTATGCTACTGAAGTTATTGGTTGACAGTACAGCATCGTGTGCTTTTTTTTTTTCTGTCCAGGTTCCAGTGTCAGTGGCTATGATGACACCTCAAGTGATAACTCCTCAGCAGATGCAGCAGATCCTTCAGCAGCAAGTCCTGAGCCCTCAGCAGCTCCAGGTTCTTCTCCAGCAGCAGCAGGCCCTCATGTTACAGCAGGTAAGGTGCCACAAAATCAAGCATGGTGGAGCAGCATTCAGCTGTTGTGCTGCATGCAAATGGATTAAGTTGCTAACGGAACTGAAGTCAGTTGCAAATGTAAATGTGTTTAATTACACATTGCTTTTCTCTAGGGAAGTTCAATACCAATTTTTTTCCCGACATATACCACAAGCACTCAACTCTTGAGTACGGTAGTTACTGAAACCGATACCACGTAATTAAATAAATAAATAAATAAATAAAATAACAATGACAGATAATTTTAATACAAATCCTACTGTATATTCCCAATGTGCCATTTTCCAAAAAATTGCATCAAATTAATGGCAATTTTCTATTACCTGACATGACATTTCTGCATAAGATACACATTATGTATAGAACACACAATAAAATAAATTGTAATAAGTAACTAACTAACGAACTAAAAATGTATAAATAAATAAATAAATAGATAAATAAATAAATAAATAAATAAATAAATAAATACAATGAAAGTAATAACTTGGTGGCCAGAAAAAAAATCCCGGTTAAAATATTAGGGCTGTAACGATAAGGGAAATATCATGATATTGTGATATTAAGACGTGTTCACAATATTTAAAAGGAACACATCTGTTAAAAAAAGTCAGGTTGATTTCCATTTGTGAAGTTCTAGCACCCCCTAGTACAATTTAATTTTCATTTGGGATGTTTTGGCCTTCTTTGTTTAAAATCTATTCTAATCTATTCTATTGTCAGATGAAGGGGAATCTATTTTGCTTGTGAAGTGATAAATATGTGCTTGCATTAGCAAATAAGTGTGTCAATATTGTTATTAGAGATTGTAGGTGGTTTATATGCATTGCCGTTATGTACAAAAGCACAATATTGTGCTTTTTTTTATTATGAGCTCTTTTTTTTTTCAATATTGTGATCTTTTTTTAAATATCGCCAACCCCCCCCCCCCCCCCCACTATATCGTGATAATATCGTATCGTGATGCTTCGATATCATTACATCCCTACAAAATACGTGGTATGCCTTTAATTCTTGAATTTAAAACGGCCACAGGAGTACTCGCAACTGCAATACTGTGCCACCATCGCAAGTACCAATATCTTGAAATAAGGCCAGGTATCTGCCCGATACTGATGCCTGGTGTCGGTACTCGCCCATCCCTACTTTTCTCCAATATCCTTGATTAAAGCTGCAATTTTTGTAACAATTTGCCCCAAAATATATTTACAATAGTCTTTTTATTTGACCGTTTATGATTGAAAATTTTTTTAATTGGTGGATTAATACCTTAGCTGTTCATAATGGGAACTCCTGGCCAATAGTTTTCAGAGGAGATTCGGGTTCGAATTTCCCGCCCTCTCACTCTCTGCAGTTGTGACGTCATATGCACGTTGTGAAGAAGGGAAAATGCAGTTTCATTGTCTGGCCACAGGTGGCAGTAGTGATTCAAAATCAACATTTTTTAACGTCTTTTAAACATTTTTCTATCATTTTCTCCCTATAAGTCATTTTAGAAACCCATTTTATTTTCATTATTAATTTCATGTTTTTAAAGTTTTCTGTTCATGTATTTAAATGTTTTCAATGTACATTCTTAATTTTCTTTTCTTTAAATGCTTCAAGTTGTTGTGAAGCAGTTGTCCTGTGTACCAAATGAGCTCTAAAAATAAAGTTGCCTTTCCTTGCCTTCGAAATCCATTTCAATTGCTTCATTTGTAAGGAGAATCTGTTTCACGCAAGTGTAGATTTCGTTCCAACTTCACTTAGCCACATTCTTGGAATCTCACCATACTGTGTCTCACATCATTTCTTTTCTGTCACTTCTACAGCAGCAACTCCAAGATTTCTACAAGAAGCAGCAGGAACAGCTCCACCTCCAGCTCCTCCAACAGCATGGAGGCAACAAACAGACTAAAGAGGTAGACCGACATCACTGTGCGAAAAGCATTGACCAGACAGAAAGCATGGAAGACATGCTCCTTCCCTCAAACCCATCTGCCTTCAGTCTGTGGTTAAAGCATAGAAAAGGGGTGGGTGGTCAAGTGCACCCGTGGTTCTGATGAGTATGTCAGACTTTCTGGTTAAATGGCAATGACTAAAGCCTGATTTATGCCTCCAGGTTTGCTCTTGCGTTAATGACAGGCGTAGTTCACATGATCTACGCGAGCCATGAATTTTAAGTGCCGCGTAGCTCGTGGCCGGCTGCGGTGCACACGTCGCCAATCCTTGCACGTCGTAGATGGCGGCGCGTAGCTTGCTCGTGAATAGTCCGTTCGATGGCGTTCTCGGCTTTCTTTCTTTCTTTTTCTCTCTCACCGCCCCCCCGCCCAGATAGTTTCCGTGAAGGCAACTGTTTGGCGGCGCAAATCGACTTCCTGCTCGGAGACCACGGCTGTGCTTGTGGATATGTGCCTGGGACAAGAGGCGGAAAACAACAACAACAACAAAACTGTGTTCGTAAAAACAACAAAAAAACTGTGTTCACGAAGCGCGTGGCTGTTGTATTTTGGAGAGTTTACGGCCGACACCGGTGCAAATTGGCAATAAATAATTGCCACGGTGATGAACTTACTCTCCCCCCGGCTTTGTTTCGTGTTTGTGAATTAAATTGAACTTTCTGAATTCGTCATAAAATGCAGAGGAATCTCCACTCTGTGGCGTCCCAGACGTAGCAACAGCCCGACTTGGAGTGAAACTACAGCAGACACCGATGTGTATTGTGAAGTGTATTGCGCACAAGTTGGAAGGCAAACGCACGAGCGGAGCTCCGCCGTAACGTCTCCGCGTGAGCCTCAAGCAGAAGTATACTGAGGCCTTAATTAATGATGCACAGTACCTTGAAAGTTGTATTTCCCCTACTGTCCGCCATATGATATTTTCTTTGCTTTTGATCCTTTCTAAACAAGATGCAACAAAGACATGAGCAGTCCTGAAACTCGTGTGCAGGATATAATGAAAGCTAGTAGGGAGGTTGGGGGGGGGGTCATATATAAATCTGAGAGGCTTTTCTTGGTAATTAACATGGAAATGGCAGCGGACGAGAAGGCATGTAATTGTGAGATATCAGCGAGGCGAACGCTCCCAGCTTTGTTGTCTGTGTTGAGGTTTTATTTCTTCCCCCATCGTTCTCGTTTGCACTCTTCTGCTCCCCCCAGTACAGCGGGGGCCACGCTCGTAGGCAGCAGCTTAATGCGTGCTAATGATTGGCGGATACGGGCAGCACGACGGACAAAGCAAATTATTGCGCGGTCAGAAGAAGTTCAAAGACAATCAGGGAATTTTCACTCGTCCCCATTGAGTTGAGTGTTTGCCTTGCCGAGGAGAGGAAGCGTCAAAAGGGAGCCCGCCCGTGTTAAAAAGCAGGCGCATCCGCGCATGTTGGCGCTCACGTGCCCGCGTGCTGTCAAAGCTGCCGGCTTCAAAGTCGAAGCTCCCTAATTAATGAACTGTGGGCTTGAGTTTGGACAAGTTGCGGCGTGACGCGCCCATAAATCAACATGACAGCGCAGCTCCTCGGCCTCAGATCGGGCCTGTCACTAAGTCGCATCTGATGTAAACACAAGAGGAGCGAGGGAGACAAAAAGAAAGGGGTGGAGGAGGCAAGCAGGGGCAATTGATCAGTTGAATGGAGCATGAGAATAGAAAAAAAATCACTTTTGAAGCATATTATGTATGATCACAGGAAATAGATGCAGCCCCGTGAGGCTTTCCCTCTCTGCTGTCTCGTTCTCTTTTTTTCTGTGGCATTTCGCGCAGCCATCAAAAGACAGAATAAGAATTATGCCGCGACTCCCCAGTGGCTGCCAGACAATAACCCCCTGTTGTTGCTTTGTGCCCCTTTTTTTATTTTAAAGACATCAAAATTTCGTTTTTCAAAGATCTTTAACTTTATATTTGAAGTTCCACAATAAAGGGCTGCCAGTGCCACTCTTTATCATTTGTCAGCGACTATATTTTTCTCTCCCTTGTGCCACTTCTTGTTAACCTCTTATTTGGTCTGTTGGTTCGAGTGGGTTTTATGTGTCTGTATGCTGCTGGGAGTGCACAGGAGCCCCTTGTCATCTGACGGGCCCAGAAGATAAAACACGCACAAGGGGAGAGAGAGAAATTAATTTGCAATGCTCAGTGTTTTGTTCTGTCTCTCGCTCTCTTGCTCCTTTTTTTTTTTTTTTTTTTTTTAAGAAAAAGCCAACTTCTATTTATTAAGTGTTTTGATGAAAGGCGTCGTTCCCTGTGAACTACCACCCCCGTAGCACAATTCTTTGTATCAGACTGTCAAGTGAGGAAGTAGCAGAGGGCAAAGCACTAAAGAAACAAGAAACTTCTCTCCCACTAATGAAAATGAGAAGCCAAACCACCTTTCAATTAATCAGGCAGATCATAGAAAATCACAGTCCGTCCGTATCCCAGAATCCTCCCTGGGACCCGTGTCATGTCTTTCTCGTCTCATCTTTTGGATCCGATCACACGTTTCATCTGTAGCTACTGTTCTTCACACATGAGATCAGCCTTGCTTTGTGAGAACACCTTTTCCCAAATTGCCATAGTTGACCCAATGTGCTGCCACTTCTCTCATTTTGTCCAAACTCATGCAAAAGTTTAAAACGGTGGGTGGGGAGGGGCTTGGCAACCTTTCCACATTCATTTTATCTGGCGTTTATTTCCCGAGCTGCGTACAAGTGACCTGGCAGCCGCTTACCGTCGAGACGTTTTTGTTTGCACTCACTGGTGAGAAGTAAACAAAGTGTGATGTATCCTGTGTTAGCTAACTGGGTGCGGTACACGGCTTGGCACGGCTGTTTAATGCCCCTTTCTCTCCTCCCGCTTGCTCTATCTCTTGCCCTGTGTTTGTTTTATCGATTGCAAAAGAAACCCGCTGTTTCCGGATCCACAATGTTGTCAAAAACTGTTGGTGGACAACTTGACGAAGATTTTTACAGAAGTCTTTGGAAGTAACAGTGATATTTTCTATTTATGACTCATAAGAGATATGGCAATTGAGAAAATTTGGTTCTTTGTATTATTTGGACTTCCTCTCCATTCTATTGTTGGATATAAAGTGTCAAACCGACCGAGCAATTCATCCTTCTCAGTATATTTAAGTGAACTTGTGGTTATACTATATTTTAGACATATGTTGCAATCTGAATTGTGAATGGTACTAATTCAATGACACCCCCCTCAAAAAAAAAGAAGCAAAAAACATTCTATTGTAAAAGAGAGCAAACCATTTCCAACACTTTAGATTGATAAATGACGAGATGGTAGTGCTAAAAAAAATTGATATGGGAATATATTGTTGTGGACTTCTTTACAATACACGTATCGATACAGAGGGGTCATAATCGAAATTGCACATAAATTCATAAAGTTTCCCGCCGCATCGCTGAAAGCTGCTCCTTGCTGTGCAGTGCACACACATTTAGAGCTGTCAAAATTAATCGCTTAATCGACAAGTAATCGATTATCAAATTAATTGACAATGATTTTAATAACCGAGTAATCATTTGGAGCCATTTTTTAATTAAAAATTTACCAAATCCTATGATTTCAGCAAATCAGCAGTAATTGTTCACTGATTTCTGTAGTCTTTCATGAAAGAAGACTGATTTTCTCCTGTGTTTAATTGAAATAAAGCATTTGCAAACATCTGTGTTTTTACATTGGAAAACAATGACCAAATCAGTAACATAGTACAACATCAATCACCCTTATTTTTAATCACAATATGAATACAAAAGTACGAAATGAACACCAATTATTGGTTAATAAACAGTAATAAGGAAGAAAAATGCTTTTGTAATACACTTTAATGCTAACTTAAAATGAATACGATTAGTCGATTCATAGATTGAATAATCGATAGATTAATCGATTCTAAAAGTATTTGATAGTGACAGCTAGTGTTGTTCCGATACCGTTTTTTGGCCCCCAATACCGATTCCGATATCCAGCTTTGCAGTATCGGCCGATGCCGATAACATACCGATACCTAAGGGTTTTTTTTCTCATTGGTTCAGAGCATTCAAGGGCCAATGGGATATCTTAGATTGGCATGCAGTGAACATGTCACACATCAGTGAATGTCGTGCACAAGCGAGACACTAGATGCTGCATCCAAAGTCTTATATTTGTGTCGGAAATAATGGTATTGGCATGTACATGTAAGTGCTCACCGATACCACTGTTTAATGCAGTATTGGGGCCTCTGCCGATACAGCTAGTGTTGTTCCGATACTGTTTTTTGGCCCCCAATACCGATTCCGATATCCAGCTTTGCAGTATCGGCCGATGCTGATAACATACCGATACCTAAGGGTTTTTTTTCTCATTGGTTCAGAGCATTCAAGGGCCAATGGGATATCTTAGATCGGCATGCAGTGAACATGTCACACATCAGTGAATGTCGTGCACAAGCGAGACACTAGATGCTGCATCCAAAGTCTTATATTTGTGTCGGAAATAATGGTATCGGCATGTACATGTAAGTGCTCACCGATACCACTGTTTAATGCAGTATTGGGGCCTCTGCCGATACCAGTGTCGGTATTGGAACACTAGTGATAGCATTAAACACATTTCGAACAGGCATGAAATTGGCGCTAAACTTGAAGCGTAATAAAAATATAATGTTAAATATTGGGATATGTATTGCCTTGAAGTCTATATATCAGGATGCAGGTACATGTATTGTGATACATATAATATCGTGATACGTGTTGTATCGTGAGGTTGTTGGAAATACTTGGGAAAAAAATGGATACAAATGAGGATTCTGCCCAACAGTGATGATATAATTTTATTATACATGTTCCATGTACTGAAGACTGTTACAAATACACTAAAAGTGTTTTCCCTCAGTGTGGTCAATTTAGGCGGTATTGTACATTAAAGCATTAATTACCAGCGTTAAATATTAACACTGGCTCTTGGACTTCAGTGACTGTGTTTTGTAAAAGTCTGCATGTGTGTGTTCAGCAGCAGGTGTCAGCACAGCAGTTGGCCTTCCAGCAGCAGCTCCTTCAGGTCCAGCAGGTCCAGCAGCAACATCTGCTCAACCTTCAGAGGCAAGGACTGCTCACCATTCAGCCTGGACAAACGGGCCTGCCACTGCAGTCACTCGCGCACGGTCAGTACACTATATCGCTACGACCTATTCATTCTCATTTTGGTTTAAGCTTTTTTTTTTTTTTTTTTGGGGGGGGTTTTCAAAGATATTTCGATATAAGTGGCTGATATATTTCAAAGTGTGTCACAGTTGATGAACATGGCTACAAATAGAGAGCAGCTAGTTTACAAAAGCAATGTCAGTGTTGCCATTTTTGCAATTTGGTCGCTTATAATTAGTGACTTTTTCAACCCCTTTAGCGACTCTTTTTTTTTTTTTTCAAAAACTCACATTTGAATGCTTCTAAGAAATAGACATCGACAACTATTTTCGCGCTGTATTTCCATGACGTTTCTCTTTTATATGCTGAAAAGCAGTGATTTATCCTCATATTAGACATTTTTGACCCGAGGTATGTACTGCAAATAGTGAGCTGACCCTTGCAATTTGACAGTCCGTTTTATTGTTAAATTGTTGAGCAAGTATTAAATTAGCATGTTCATATACAAAAAGTTTTTTTATGGCTGATTTTTGGGGGACGTTTAAGACACAGGTGAGTGTTAGTCATGAGAATTTACAGTTTAAATTCTGTTGAAGTTGATGCAAGTTAACTCATTTGCTCCCAAAAACGTATTAATACGTTCTATGTTAAATGTTTTAAGTTAGGGGTGGGAGAAAAAATCGATATCGCAATATATTGTTGCGCTCTCTGTTGCAATAAATTATCGATACACAGACGGTAGATATCGATATATTGTGTCCAGTTGTGCAGTGTTATGTTATAAATGTTTATGCACTTTATTTTGTCTCACTTTACAATGTTTACAGTTAAAAGCCTCAAAGGCAGTGAGGCACAATACAGAACTTTGTACATTGTACAAAGTTCTGCATTGAATAAATGCATAATTAGACATTTTCCTTTTTATGGGCTTTTTCAGTCACATATTGTGATATGTTGCTAAATTTATTTTGACAATATATCAAAAATCATAGATATCGTGTATCGTGATATTATCGATATCGTAAGCCAAATGTCGTCACAGTATCGAATTGTGGTTTACCCGTATCATCCCACCCTTATTTTAAGTGTCCCAAAGACGTATTTATAAGTTTTATTTATGCTTGAGCAAACAGAAGGCTTTGATGCAGCCTCTCTACTTCAGAGAGACTTACAAAGACGGCCAGCAGGTGGCAGTAGAGTATAAGAGATCAACCAGTTAAAATGAGCTGATTTCCCCCCCACATTACAAAGCAGATTTGTGAATAATGATGAAACTTAGCTATATATTCTAATGCTGATTGCTGTAAAACGGAAACAGCAAGAAATATACTTTTTTTTTTTTTTCCCCCCTGATGAAAGAAGAGACTCTAATCTTTCTTTTGGTAGGTTCCATGTTTTTATGGGCCTTGCAAAATCAGTCAAAATCCAAGAAAACAGACCAAGAAAAATGGGATTGAATGAGTTAATGTTGGTGGGGGAAAAAAAAGAAGTTTGTTTGGCATTAGGAAAAATAAAGCAAATTAGAAAACGTACAAAAAAAAGTTTACTAATTGGATTTTTGTGAGGAAAAATCTGAGATTCTTTTTTATGGGGGGGGGGGGGGGGGGGGGCTGCATTTTAGCAATCCCTAGTGATATGTAATATGAAGAGAAGTTAATCAGATACACAGTGACACCTGTCAAGCCACATCCAAACATGTCCATAAGCAGCTGCATTGCAAAGAACTTAGTCAGGGCTGGATTTATCATTCATAAAGCGTCAGTTATGTTTGCTTGTCCGGGAGCCAGCGTGTCTGTTTGGCCAACAAGTTTTGTGTCTTTATTTATTCTGGTATTATTTGTGAAGGAGCGGTCGCCTTGTGACAAATACGCTGTCGTAAGGTTTTCAGAACATGACATTAACTATTCATTCCCAGCTAAGACAAACACTTTTGCAATAACAAGATAAGGGTGATTAAAAACAGGAGGGTTCAGAGGTGCCTAGGTAATAGTCACACACAAACACGTTTGTACAGTGGTGTTATTGTTTGGACTGGGTATGGAATCACTCATCCGCTTGCAGGCAATTGCCGTGGGCACAGGCGTGGAGCGCTGCTGTGTTGAGTGTGCTTTGCACTATTGCTTTGTGTCAGATGTCTGGCAAACAAACACACACCCTTTGAGTAAAGCATTATACGGCTGATATAGACAGATACTGTACTTTGAGTAGCTTTTGCAACTGTCCCACTACATCCTGTTTACACTGTCATCATCAAACAAATGAGTGCCAGGCAGCCTCGCCAGGCGTGCGTGCGTGCGTGCGTTCGCATGTGTGTAAACTTCATTTGTATTCCTATTTAAAATACATTCAAATTTGGGATGGTGAATAAAATGTGCTTTTCATTTCACGTTTGCTTTTACCATGTTTACCTTCAAAATAACTTTCAAAATTGTGTTCAAGAGTTGCACCGAAACGGATCCATTGTATTGTCAAGCCATTCTTGTGCAAAATGTGTAATGATGCCCTTAAATATTTAATGACGTAAGTTACTATTTTTAGATCCTTTTCAAGTTCATTATATTACTGCAGGGGTGTCCAAACATTTTCATTTGAGGGCCACATACAGAAAATCAGAAGGACGTAAGGGCCACATAATGTTATGAAGAGAAATTGTGTTTAGTCCTAAAAATTGTACAAATAATTTTTTTGTGCTTTTGCATATAGAGAAAAAATGCAATAGTATATAAACCAATTTATTTGTAATATGGCAGTAGGGTTATTATAGTTTTGGAATTTTTTATTTTAGTTAATTTTTATTTTGTTTTGAGTTTTGTTTTTAATAGTAATAGTTTTAATTAATTTTCAGGGTAGTTCTCTTAGTTTTTATTAGTTTTAGTTCTTTAATAAATGCTTACTTTTAGTTTAGTTTGTTAGTTTCAGTATTGGTTTTATTTTATGATTATATTGTTTGTTTGTTTTTTTTAAATGTGTATTACTTCACTTGTGCGCGATATTTAAAAAACACCACACTTTCAAACGTCATTATTCTGGTTTATATCAAAATAAATCTACCAAAAATCACATTTAAAATCATCCCCAAAGCATTAAATTAATTACCAAAGACTAAAACGAAGGACATTTTTGCTATAATCATAGTTAGTCTTAATTAGTTTTGTAAACATAAAATGTAGTTTCAGTTAGTTTTTGTTTTTTAAAAAACATTTTCGTTTTTATTTTATTTTGTTGATGAAATAGTTTTTTGAGTTTTAGTTTTAGTTATTTTGTTAGTTTTAGTTACCGTAACTAAAATAACCTTTAAAGAGATACTTTACTTATTTAATCATTTTTGGCAGTCCAACATGAATATTTTGCCTATAATAAATTTGATGTTTTCATTATTTTCCATCTGCGATTGGCTGGAAACCATCCAGGGTGTCCCCCGCCTACTGCCCAGAGCCAGCTGAGCTAGGCGCCAGCACCCCCCGCGACCCTTGTGAGGAATAAGCGTTCAAGAAAATGGATGGATGGATTATTTTCCATGTACAATTAGTACCTTTTAAAAACACATTTTTGATACATTTAGAATTCGTATGTTCGTATATTATCATATTCATCACGCTGATAATAAAGTATACCATAATACGTATTGGGGGATCGTATTATACATTTTTCCGTGTTTTGGGGGGGGGGGCATATTATACATGGGTGTGTGTTATTTATGGATGTTATGGTAAGGTATCATCTTCATGAATTTTTGTTTGGCCTGGTTAGTTTGTCCTCACAATCCATTGATGTTTTACTGGGTGCCCCTGACAGCTGCTACATGACTTAAGCTAGTGTTTCAGTTCCCCCGTTTGTCTTCCTATTCAACACATTTTCTGCTTGACTGTTTGAAGTTATTGATGACCTTTCTGTTTTCCGCATCACTTAACTCTTTCATGCATCAGCGGGCTTGGCCTGTGCTGCTGTGATCTCATCTACGATATTCGCCTTGCGTTTAGCGGCGCGTCACAAGCGATGACTTGATCTGCTCTATCTGGGCTCCAGCGATCATGGATTCAAACTCGGGCGTGATAAATTGGCACAGCTATCCGACTCTTCTGCTCATTATAAAATGTTGCTATTAATGCGATGATTTTGTCAAGCTATGTACAATAAGTATTGTTCGTTGGCGCAAATTGTTCATACCCGTCCAAATTCTGAGGTAATTTTCTCTGAAAGGTTGAGAATTTTCTTCATCTTTTTTTTTTTTTTTTTTTTTGAATGGCAAAATAATGCAGAAAAGTGGCTAAAGGGTATACATATGTAAAATGTTATTGAAAGCGATAGCAAAAACAAATATTTGCTATCCTCTTCCTCATTGCTGGCATATTCGGGGCTACAAATGTGGTCGTAATAATAGATATTTTTAAATGGTTGTTTCTTGTGACAGTTCCATTGAATAATTCACCAAATAATAATTCACTTTGGTTAGTTTATAAATAATTTGAGATTTAAAATAAAAGCTAAGGGTGTTAAAGCCTTTGTTGAGCTTAATGTTGTTTTACATTAGCTTTTTTTTTATCATCTGTTTTCAAAAATCATTCTAAGTTGATATAATTAATGTTTTCCAATTGGCTGTTGAAATTTAATATAAGCTTGTAGATAACAAATTTGAGTCAAGCACATTTCGGGTATCCTCTGTATCATCCGTTCCTGTAGCCGTAAATTCTTTTGACGTTAATGTTGAAAGTCTTGGAAGCAGTTAGACGATATCTGTTATAAATTATAACAATTTGCTTGGGTGGATAAAAAAGCCCCCCTCTCGGCGCCACCACATGCGCACACATTTTCACACACACGTCCCCTTGACCCGATAAGAGAGTTGCCGGTTGTTTTGCTCTCGCATTGCTGAAGGGTTGAATATGTGTTTTCATTGAAATGCAAAACACACGCAGGCAGCATCTGCACACTGTGGCTCAAATGGCCCGGTGCCCCTTTGAGCTTGTGCTGCAAGAGGGCCAGTTGCCGCACAACATCAGGGCCAGTTGCCGCACAACATCATTTAAGTTGTCTCTGAGAGGCCGGCGGGACGGTGACAAGACAAATTTGCCGGTAATATGAAAGCAAAGAATGTGGCCAGCCATGAAGTGCCCACAGAACAGCGGTGGGGAATACGGCCGACCTGTCAGTGATTGATACGTCCAGCCGTAGGTTACTGGTAATAGTTCCTGCAGCAAGAAGCAGGACATATTTCAGGCCTAGGGGTGCATATCAGCAGGCCAGTGATTACTGCAACATAAACACGGGTGCAGTAAGGTCCCAGCCTGACGGAACAATAAACTAATAGCAATGTCACTGTCCCCCACCCCGCCCCCCATGACACTGGGACTGTGTGTGAGGAGTAACAGCCCGGTTTAAAGAGCCGAGAGCACTAGGGGCCATTTTTTATTTCTAGGATGATGGCCCGCAACTGATGTCATTATGAACCTTAAATCAACTTTCTGCTCGCTTGAACATGGTCACCTGGGTACAGGGGGACAAGGACAGGAAGAGGTTGAAGTGCCCGGCCCGTCTCAGTGCCAGCGCTACCTGCCGGGGTGAAATTGAGTTGGGAAGCCGGTGATCAATCAAGTGTCCCAACAACATACATTTTTTACGTTCTTGTCTGTATTTTGCCATTGTAATGAGTGGAATAGTTGTGTTGAAAAATGGAAAGAGGAAAGATAAACCAATCCAGCATTGGAAACTGCCGGACCTAGAAAGCGGCCTTGACGGATCGATGTCATTATGTCTCACTGTAATCAGAAGGAGAAATCTGCAAAAGCAACTCGATTGTTCAAATGTGAAAGATAAGGTGCGCAAAGAAATTTGTGTAATGACATTTTATTGTCATCTACGTGAAATCATGAGCCAGAGCTTTCTCAGGGGCCCATTTTTGCAGATTGGCGCAAAAAGGGACGCATCTTTATTTTTGTGCCGGGGCAAGTCTAGTTTAGCATGTTTGTGGATTTGTGGCGTTTGTGTGGATGCGGCTTCCGCACCCCCGGCACATCTTGCAATTTGGTGACAAAAATTAGATGAGATTTTAGACTTGCAAAAAGCATGTCTGTGTGGTGGCGCAGGTGGTGTAATGCAGTTTGGGGGGATTTGATCGAGGCACGTGCATACAGATTTGGCATGCTGTGGACGTGTGTTGGATGTCATCATGGTATTTCAATATTACAACAGCGTGGGATTATTATTTTTCATGTAATATTATCATTATCACCTTAAAAATATTTTAATAGTACCCCTCTGATCGCACTTTACAATTGGGGGGAGGGAGGGGTGTTGGGGTCCGTGTACATTTCGGCCATTCATTTTTCCTTCTGAAGCAAGGACACGGAAAACGGGAAACAAACCGATTTCCGTTTTTTTTGTTTTGATTTATATGAACAAATAACAGGAAACGAGTCGTCTCCTGTTTTTGTTGAAATAAAAATGAAAATGAAAAACGGGAAACCAGCCTCATCCGATGTTCTATTATGTGTTTATTTAGCACAAATCGGGAAATGAAATGTGGCCATAAACCGTTTTTCGCAAGCTGGTTTCTATTTGACCGGAAGCCGCTCATCTTTTGCGGCACGTCACAAGCTGTTGCTGCAGTGGAAGTTTGCTGCCCCCTAGTGTCTATTTCGAGGCCTCTGACAGACAATGATCTGAGAGCCACCTTCGGACATTTCTCTCCGAAAGTCCTCTTATAGGGCCAAATTGGCTACACAGATGTAGCCAGATGCCAATTTTCACTAGACGTCATGCCGTTATTTTTCATTTCCACCATCAAGTTGTGATAGCCATCTAAAGCCATGTTTGGAAGTCCCGAAGAATAGGCGCCAACAGGGACCTCGAAATAGACACTAGGGGGCAGAAAGCTGCTACTGCAGCAGCAGCAGTGACGCGCCGCAAAAGATGAATGGCTTCCGGGTCAAGGAGAAACCAGCTTGCGAAAAACGGTTTACGGCCACATTTCATTTCCCGATTTGTGCTAAATAAACACATAATAGAACATCGGATAAGGGCTCGTTTCCCGTTTTTCATTTTCATTTTTAATTCAACAAAAACGGAAGACGACTCGTATCCCATTATTTGTTCATATACATCAAAACAAAAAACGGAAATCAGTTTGTTTCCCGTTTTCCGTGTCCTTGTTCAGAAGGAACAACGAATGGCCGAAAAGTACACGGACCGTGTTGGTCATACGTGGACTACGTTTACATGCAGGCAATAACCCTTTTAAAACACGAATATTGGCAATATTCCGGTTTTGAAAGGCCATGTAAACACGTGCAATAACCGGAATATGGTCTTGTTCGGCTTTTTAAAACCCCGAATAAGACACCTGGGTTTCCCCTTTCACAACCAGAATTCTTGTGTATAAACGCATTCAGAATACTCAATCGATTGGGGCATTTTTTATTTATTTTTTGCTGTGTGCATGCTCGCTATTTTCTTCTTCGTCTCCTTTTGTTCCACTTCGCTTATTTGATTCGCAAGGAATCTTGGTCTATGTAGTCACGACTTATATCCTTCCTACTCGTTAAAGCAGCCTCCCTTGAATACATTGATTTCTCTGCTATGTTATCGCGTTATTTTGTGTCTCTATGGCAAAAACGCCACAGTTTGTGCCTATATATATATATATATATATATATATATATAGTAAATACAAGTATATAAGTCCATGCTTCTGACGTGTAACCCACCAGTGTCAACAAACATGACGCTTGTAGCAAAGAACCACACTTCTGGAGCGAGGAGAAAACCAACAACTTTTTATTGAGAGTGGTGGGTGACATAAATATAATGTCTTCTATTGAATGTATAGTAAGTTAAAAGCGGAAATGACCATGTTAGTTGGGTAATTACGTCGTCTGCGTGCCGCGGTCGAGCGGGATATTCCGATCAAGCACAAATGAGCACGTAAACGGGAGTAACGGTCTGCCATGCATGTAACACACGTATGTGTTACCTCGATCGTTTCAGAAACCGGAATTCTGACCTTAACCCGAATATTGACTGCATGTAAACATAGTGATTGATGCAGAATCGGGGGGTGAAAGGCAGTCTCTAATTGCACACATCACATGCACGCCCAACTACATCATCTGCAAGAGGAAATCTTGCAGTTCAACAATATAAACACATTTTATAAACACATTTTGCTCATGCCAATCTTTGAATCAATTTCTGCATCCACAATGTCAAGCACTGCGTGCGCTTCCACCTCCCTGATTTTAATGGGAACATGGGGAGCCGCTTCAATTGGCCGGGAGTCGGCTGCATTCCATCAACTTGTATCCAGTTAGACTGTGCTAGATTTGAGCTGAACATGAAAATACGGCCCTTAGAATTAAGGGTCCAATCAAAATGGTGAGAGACTAGATCCAAAAACAGACACCTTTGTCCAACTCTGTTACTTCTCTCTCATCAGCTTACTCGAGCCATTGCGCTTTCATCTGAGTAAACAGTCATGTCGGGGTCACCAGGACTGCTTGGTAATTGAGCCAGTGTGGGCCGCCCTGTCAAGCACATCGGCTAAAAATACATCGCCCACTGTCACCGGGCACCAAGTGGGGGGAAAATGATTGTTCCTGCTGTCTAAGTGCAGGACACAACTATCAACATTGACCTTCGGCAAAAGAATATCAAAAAAGAACTTTTGCCTCAACGTCTCTTTTATAACATGAAAAGCTGAATGGAACATTTAGTCATGTAATTGTAAATCAGCAAGCAGGGGATTTGCATGCTAAAACACAGGCCGCATGTTTCGCCTGTCATGGGCGTGCACTTCGATTAGGAGTCAGCAGGGCGTTGAAGGCAATAAGGGAAAACACATGCAAGCAGAATAAGAGCGAGCGAGCGCGTCGAAATATTTGAATGAGGAAAGACACTCCTTGGAACGTGGAAAGGTTATTGATATGTCCTGCAATCATTTCCTGCGCTTTGATATGCAAACTATCTAGTGTGAATTTAGAGCAATCCTATCAGACTCATTTCACACTTCTTAGCCCTTGCGTCTCTCTGGAGTCCTCCGCCTCATTAGGCCAATGTTCTCCATTACCAGCATAATTAAAATCTTTAGTAGCCTATCAAATTAAAAATATTTTTGCTGATCGGACTGAGATCTTCACCTCACATTTATTTTCCACAACAGGAATAAATTAAGACGAAGCATTTTGCATACAATGTATTACAATTTGGTGCTTGAAAGGAGCACTTGTGGTATCTATAGAGCTGGTGATCAGAAACGGGGAGGGGGATTTGGAGACTATAAACTCAAGTAGATAAGCATGTGCAAAAAATCTTTCATTTAACACTGCTCATTTTCAGAATGGCTTTAATTAATTGTAATGTTAAGTGAGTGGCGTTTTTTTTTTTTTTTTTTTTTTTGCCGCACACCACATCAGCAAGGACCTCTTTCACCATGCTTTCAACATATGGATTACTTCAGCATACTGGATGTGAATGCCCTCATATTTCATCACATCTACGCCATTTATGATTTTTCTGTTTTTATTTGAAAAATTGGCTATTCAAACGGCCAAGCTTGGTTTAAATTCATCAAATGACGATAGTGTAATACGCACATTTGTCACCTTAAGTCTTTTTTTTTTTTTTTTTCAGAAAACACAAAAAAAAAAATATAATATGACCTGATTATATAATATAATTATTAATAATTTCATTTCAGGGGTAGAATTGGACGGTCCTATTTAACTGAGGATGTAGCCAATTTTAGTAGCGGTGGCCAGCATCATGAGGAAATGTCAAAACATGACTTAGGCCAGGGGTTTCCAACCTAGGGCCTGGGGGCCATTTGCAGCTCGCCATCCATTATCCAGCGGTCTGTGGAATATTTTGAAAATGACATTTAAACATTTAGTTTTAGTTTAAAAAAAAAGAAAAAAAGAAAGAAAAACAATGGTCAACTTGGGCAGAGTGAGAAAAGAGTCTGTCAAGAAAATAGGTTCCACTGATCCTAATCAATTAATTCATTTATTGTAGAGCTTTACGAGATATATAAAGAATTGGTCGCTGTTAAGTACAGTAGTGGATCAAGTTTAGTGCGATATAGGGAAGAAGCCGCCTCAAAATCTTGAAAATATTCAACTATTTGCCTTCTCATCTTAAACAGAAAGCTGTTGTTTTGCAGTTTTAAAATTAAAATAAGTTGAAACTATAAATATGCTTGCTTGATTGATTTCAGTGTTCAATAAATTATCCTTCAATTGTTCTGTATGTGGCCCTAAAATGTGACAAAATGT
This sequence comes from Festucalex cinctus, assembly GCF_051991245.1. NCBI lineage: Eukaryota > Metazoa > Chordata > Actinopteri > Syngnathiformes > Syngnathidae > Festucalex > Festucalex cinctus. Next base: position 4,192,353 of record NC_135418.1, on the reverse strand, counting down.
TATTGATGGCCACAAACTATACAGTGTATGACATTTAAAAAAAAATAAAATAAAAAAAAAAAAAGTAAAAAAAAACGGATTATACCTTCTTATCCAAACTTCTGACCCCCCGGGTTTCAGGTTTGCTGTCAATCCCATGCAGAAACATACACGTGCACGCACACACACTGTAGATGTGTTGTCAACACACCAACAATGTCATCTGTCTTCAAGGGATTTATTTTTTCAAAGAGCTGTGCTAGCTGCAGTGTGCTTGACTTGTTAAATGAGGTTTAAGTCTTCTGTGTCAATTGGAGGCGGTGCAGAGCTTTAAGTATTTTGCACATTAATGCGCTTTTTGAGAATATTACCCCCGGGTCCTGTTTCTCAAAGAGGCAGTGGGGGGGATGTTTTCTACTGTCTCTGTTGTAAACTTATTGTTGTGTGCGCACGGCACAAAATGATGGCCATTATTCAGATTTCATGCCTTGTCTGAATGTTAATTATTTTACTCTGGGCATGAAATTTGCGTGAGTACAAGGGATTTGTGTACACAAACATTATCCAGATGACAGGAGAATTGGGAAGGGGGGGAGAAGTACTTGCTCGAGATTCTAATTAATACACGGTTTTGTTTACAGACAAATGATTTAATTAAATAGCGAAGACGAGAGTTGGATTAACTGCTAATTGATTTTATGATCCAATTTGTTTGTTCCAGGCATGATTCCCGCAGAGCTGCAACAGCTCTGGAAGGAGGTAACAAACGCTCATGTGAAGGAGGAGCTCAAGGGCAGCAACAACGGCCATCGGGGCCTTGACCTGTCCTCCCCGGCACCGCCAAAGAGCTCTCTCCACAACCAGCATACCCCCACCAATGGGCAGTACATGAGTCATAAGCGAGAAATGTAAGCCTCTACCGTTTTTGTCTGCCTCTATCAAAATGATTTGCATGCATTCACCAAGAGCTGACGCAAACGTTTAATTTAGACTAACATAATCAGGAAGATGTTAATTGACTTTGTATTAGTGTACAACTGCAGTGCATCATACTGAGTTGTTTTTAGTATTTTTGTTTTTGTTTTGTTAGTATTATTTGTTACATGGGGCAATATATATTCGGATAACCTCTTGTGTCATGTGTAAAAGTAGAAATATTTTCTATTGTCCTATTAGATTTTACGTGCGTACGCATGCACGTACCGCATGTATGTGTCCAATGTACATACATCATCTATTCCACAATTTCTGTCTATAAATACTGATTGTTTTAGAGCTGTCACTATTAATCGATTAATCATCAAGGAATTGATTATTAAAATAATCGACAACTATTTTAATAATCAAGCAAATGTTTGGAACCTTTTTTTTATTTATTAAAAAATTGTCCAAATCCTCTGATTTTGGCATATCAACAGTCAATGTGTGTTGCTTTCTGTTGTCCGTCATAAAAGAAGACTGATTATCTTCTATGTTTAATGAAAATAAGACATTTCCAAACATTTGTTTTTACTGTGGAAAACAATGACTGAACCGGTAACAGTACATTGAGTACAGTAAAACATCAACCCCCCCCTTTTTTTTTAAACACTATATGAATACGAAGTACGAAATAAACACCTATCACTGGTTAGTAAACAGTAATCGGGGGGGAAAAGGCTTTTGTAATACACTTTAATGAAAAAATTAAAAATAATTATGATTAGACGATTACTCATATGAATAATAATAATAGATTAATCGATTAAAAAATATTCGATAGTGACAGTACTAGATTGTTTGGTATAAGCTTTATATGACTGTGTGGTCGGTGGTATATCTCACAGTGAGTCCTCATCAGTGAGGACACATTGGCAATGTCGGCGATGTCATCAAATGCACTTTCTTACATTTTTCTCATTAAGTCGCATAATCTTCCAGGGTCTCCACAATTTCCAATGTCCCCACAGGTATTGTGGTGTTTATAATTAATTTATATTTCATTTAATATTTCACCAGTGTTAATGAGGGGGTCAAGTCTGCCTTTCTGTCGTTCAGATTTCCTTTACTTGAGAACATTACAGCACATTTACAATGTCTTTAAAGGTGAAACACACATGCTAAAGTTCTTTTTTTTTTTTTTTTTTTTTTTTGGTACCATGAACCTGATTAACCGATTTTTTTTTTCTTTCGAAAATAAGATGTTAGTTATATTTTCACATTCAAAATAGATCATCCAGTCGTAAGGAAAGAAGGAATTTGGTATCTTACACATTTGCTTGTTTTCTTGCACCAACTCCTGATCTTTGAACTGCTCGCGAGAAGCCCCCAGGCACCATGAGCTCACTGCATAACATCTGACTGACTGATCAAAACCAATGTGTCATTAAGAAAGCCGTGTAGAAAAACAACAACAACATATTTAACATTTTGGAGGTGAGGACAGTGTATTTGTAAGTGGGACGGGCTGCTTGTAGGGAGTGATTTTTTTTTTTTTTTTTTTTTTTTTTTAAAGCAGCTGTCTTTTCAAGTTTGGCTTTTCGGTTTGGATCGTTGCACTCCATATTGACTCCATAGCCCAACCACAAGATTTCATACTGTAGAGCAGGGGTCTCCAAACATTTTCATTTCAGGGCCACATACAGAAAATCAGAAGGACGCAAGGGCCACATAATTTTATGAAGAGAAATTGTGTTTAGTCCTAAAAATTGTATAAATAATTCATTTGTGCTTTTGCAAATATAGAGAAAAATGCTATAGTATATAAACCAATTTATTTGTAATATGGCAGTAGGGTTATTCTAGTTTTGGAATTTTTTACTTTAGTTAATTTGTATTTTGTTTTGAGTTTTGCTTTTAATAGTAATAGTTAGGGTAGTTCTCCTGGTTTTTATTAGTTTTAGTTCGTTAATAAATGCTTACTTTTAGTTTAGTTTGTTAGTTTCAGTATTAGTTTTATTTTATTATTATATTGTTGTTGTTTTTTAATGTGTATTACTTCACTTGTGCGCGATATTTAAAAAACACCACACTTTCAAACGTCATTATTCTGGTTTATATCAAAATAAATCTACCAAAAATCACATTTAAAATCAGCCCCAAAGGCTCATGCATTAAATTAATTACCAAAGACTAAAACGAAGGACATTTTTGCTATAATCATAGCTAGTTTTAATTAGTTTTGTAAACATAAAATGTAGTTTTAGTTTTTGTTTTTTAAAAAAGCATTTTCGTTTTTATTTTATTTTGTTGAGGAAGTTGTTTTTTGAATTTTAGTTTTAGTTATTTTGTTAGTTTTAGTTACCGTAACTAAAATAACCTTTAAACGGATACTTTACTTATTTAGCCATTTTTGGCAGTCCAACATGAATATTTTGCCTATAATAAATTTTATGTTTTCATTATTTACCATCTGCTATTGGCTGGCAACCATCCAGGGTGTCCCCCGCCTACTGCCCAGAGCCAGCTGAGATAGGCGCCAGCACCCCCCGCGACCCTTGTGAGGAATAAGCGGTCAAGAAAATGGATGGATGGATTATTTTCCATGTACAATTAGTACCTTTTAAAAACAAATTTTTCAACTTGCTGTCGACTGAAAATGACATCACAAGGGCTCAGGTAACTAATCACAGCTCAGCTTGTGAATGTCACATGACCAAACCTAGAGAGCAGGTGAGCTGTGATTGGTTACCTGAGCCCTTGTGATGTCATTTCCAGTCAACAACAAGTTGCAAAATGTGTTTTTAAAGATATTAATTGTACGTGAAAAGTAATGAAAGTATCAAATTAATTGTAGGCAAAATATGAACTTTTTATTGCTATAATGGGCTAAATAAGTGAAGTATCCCTTTAATGCACCTGTTTTTCGACACCCTCCCTTCTTACTTTGACCATTTCCAAACATTTTTGTTTTGTTTATTTTATTTGAACTGAGTTAAATGCCATTTTTAGCATATGTCGCGGGCCACTGAACAATGGACGACGGGCCACAAATGGCCCCCGGGCCGTAGTTTGGACACCCCTGCTGTAGAGAATTAACCAATCCACGTCCTTCCAGTGTTTCATTGAGTGTGTGCGTGCATGTGTGTTGTTGGAGCAATGTGTAAAGGCTGATATTGACTCACTCACTCCATCACACATGGTCACAAGTGAGCAAACAAGGTGAGCATCAGTGGCAGAAAAACACAGGCCCCACGGAACATCGAAGGAGACGTAGCGCTCGAGCTGGCAAGCGCAGACTGTCAGAGATTAAAGAAGATGTCAGCAGCAGTTTAGCATGAAAGCTTAGGCGAGGACAGAATTCTCTGATGGAATATTTTCAGACTAGCAATGTTGTCATAGTATCCTAGATCTGTCAGAAAACCAAACAGGTGACTCTCTTTGACAGGAATATATCAAAGATAGCATATACACTACTAAATAAGCAAATTAGTATAATTATGAATTCATTTAAACTACTAAGCTACAACTGCCCAATTGTATAACATTTGAAATAGTTCATAGAGCATCTTTGAGAAAATGGTATTTGAAAAAATCACATTGAAGAAACTGGCTTGGGAGTGCATCCACTCATCTTGCCAAGGCTGAACTAAATGAACTTTTAATTGATGTGGTTTCGCAAGTCCTTTTGTCAGGCTACAGAAACACGCCTCTCCTCTGATGGACCTGTTTTCCCTCCCGGCTTCAGATTGGTTTACAGCGGGCCCTAAGTACCATGTAGTTAGTTTCACGTGTCATATAAGATCTGGCCACGCACGACAACGCCTGCAACTAAAACCTTAAGTGCATCCACAGGAATCACTCATCGGCTTTGCACTTCCGTCTTAAGAAGGAAGAGAAATTCAATCACTGCCGTCTTGACACACCAAAGCCCCGGCACGTGCTGGTTGTCTTGAAGAATACTGGGCAAACAGGCTCTGAACGGCATCCCTTATAAAATCACTCGCGCTCAACTTATTCAACCTGTGCGTCAGTGTCTGTGATGCACTGATTTAAATACGCTTGTGAGCCTGATCCTTTTTTATTACCTAATTTGTTTATTTAAATGAAATGTGTCTGGTGTACTGTACATCTGACACAAATTCCTCATACACTTCTAATATCCTTACAATGCAAGAGTTGACGTGTTTTTGTTGTTGTTGTTGTTGTTGTTGTTGTTTTTCCCTTCATTTGAGGAGCAACTTCCTAATTTTGAGGTGCATATTTTTGGAGCTTAATTCCAGGGACCGTAAAAAAGCTTCTATCGAACAAAAATACGATCATTTTCTTTAATATATAATCAACCATTTTTCATTCCTTAAATTCACATTGTGCATGGCAATAAACTCTATTTTGTTGTCTACAAATTGGGGCAATTTTAAACACAAATATACATTTAAGTCTTAAGTATACATATATATTTGTTTTTTGTTTTAAAGATAAGGTCTATTGTAATGTATTTTGAGAATATATATTGTGAAGGCTTTAAAAGTCAGAGAATCAAAAGTCAGAACTCTGTTGTGAAAACAAGCAAATAACAATTCTGAATATTATGAATATTTTATAATCTATTAATATACGTTTTGCTAATCAACCACTCCTCCTGACTGGCATATTTCCGTTTTTTGTTGTTGTTTTTTAGTCTAATTTTTCTCTCATACACTTATTTGCTTGCTATTGGATGTGGTTCCAAGCAGACTTCTATGAAAAGTGTACCAGCAATTAGCACAGTTTCTCTGTCTTTTGTTGTCATACCTTCGTGAGAACAATACATGTCTGTCAGAAGTGTATCTTATTCATCACAATGGACGGAATGATTACTGACATAAGAGCGAGTCCGCAATGTGTTTAGCTTCAGCTAGCTACTGTTTCGACATACGTAGCACCGAGCTCACCTTAACCTTCGACTACTTGTCTTGTTGCTCCACTTGCACGTGTGTGTCTCCAGCCCAGCAAAGCTTTTCTGGGACCATCTCCACCATTCGAAAAACTTGATTTTTAGTTTTGCTGTTAACTCTTTGACCGCCAAAAACGTTTAATGACGTATTCTAAAATCCTAATGAATGCCACCAAAAACGTAAATGTACGTTTATTATGGGGGGGGTTCTCTCAATGGGCAGCGCAACGTCTTGTGCAGCACTGCATTGTCACTAAACAAAAAATATTAGTTTCAAAGTCACTGTTGTACAAAAATAATTATCTTTTCACAAAAAGCCAGTTTTTCTGGTAATATTTTTGTATTTTCGCTTCTGTCAGTCAAATGACCTAATTTCAAATGGTGATTACTTAAGAACGGAATAAGGAAGAAACATTCTTTTTTTTCTCATGAAAAGAATTGAATCCAATCTTTCATATGCTAGCCACCATATTTATGTCGTCATACCGCACAATATTCTGTTTGTTTTGAAAGATGAGTGAAAATGCTCCACATCGCCTGGCACCGTTGGAGTTTTTTGGATAACATTTGGCAGTCAAAGATGTCTATATTTTGAGGCTTGCACTTGGCCCACTTTGCTTCCCAACCATCATTAGCAGCCACAGCTTGGGAACTGTCAGCAAAATAATCTATTAAAGAGATAAATAATCAAATTTGGCAGTGCAAATCAATTTCTATTTTCCATTCATACATTAAAATGTGACATGACAAAAGAGCAGGTAAATACCGAGGCCAGGAAATATGAAGCTGGTTGCTGAATGGGGGAACAGGCCAAAAAATAATAGATATCGGGGAGTTTTGTGGCTGTTTTTACACGTTTTCTCCAGGCTCTCACTTGTCAATACAGTGGACCTATTACCACACACACACAAACACACACATACATCACATCTTATAAAAACAGGACAGAAAAGCTTTAGATTTGTTTCTCTCTGTTCCTGCTTCTCCAACAGAATGACATGGTCGTCCTCAGTTACACTATCATTTTTATGTTTTAACCTCAGGCTGCCCCACAAACTAGCATCATGAAATACTTGTCAGTGGTGCACATCAACTGTAATACAATGCATTGACCTGTGTGATATTTTCTATTTTTCAAGCTGAATTTGTTCTCAAATAGATTCTACTGAAGTATATTTCACCATTATATTTAGTTTTTATTTTAGTTTTCATTTAGCTTTACCACTATTGAGTCATCCGCTGATTAAAATGCATGTTTTGCTGCCAACCCCAGTTTTTGTCTTCATTGCCTGTTGCAATTTCTGTTGAAAATCACATGAATATAGAATTAACCAAAAAGGTTGCTCACAAAGAATGAAAACATCTATTTAAATTACAACCATAGTTAATGTCACCTAGCCACTTATTTTCAAGGTTAACGCTCAATATACTCAACTCAGCAAAGAAAGTATGACTCAAAATTGAACAAAACAATAATGTGACTTAGACAGGGGAAAACCCCTTCTCACCACAATGATGAATCTTCCCCACCTGAAATAGTCGCCATCAGTTAAAAAAATAATAATAAAATACAAAATACAAATATTTGTAATAGACAGGATCCTTGAGCATCCAAAAAGTATACAAAAAAGCTCCAGCTATCTTTTAAAGATTCTTTAAAATAATATATTCTGCAGCCCCACTAGCCTAAAAACAGAATTCTGATTAATATTGTGTTTTTATCCGTCTAATGGGGCGGCTATTTTGCTACTTGCTGTCGACTGAAAATGACATCACACTTGGTCAGGGCTCATGACTGATCGTAACTCGCCTGTTTTCTGAGTTTAGTCATATAACGTCCATAAACTGCGTTGTCATTGTCAGTTGACAGTGGCAAAACGGCTGCCCCCTGAGATGGATAAAAATGGGTGGAATTTGCTGCTTAATTCATATTCCACAAACGCAAAATTAATCACAATGCCATATTTATAGTAGTGGGTACACATACAACATATTATTGTAAAGATCATTTCTGGGTTGAATTCCCCTTTAAATACACAAATAAAGGGTGGGGGAAATAGAAAAATCGTGGAATAGTTTATTCACTACAGATACATACTTTTTACAGCAATTTTAAGACACAATAAAGAGTAAATTGTGTCAGTAGTTACAGCACAATTTTAGCGTATGACCTGATGTCAAAAAACGTCAGACTAGGTAAGAATGAGCAGCACTGTGCACAATTGGGAAAGAAGAAGCACAGGTGGCAGCAATGTAGGCCAGTCCCCCAGGCTGTTGTAGCTGAGCATGGTGGTATCTTGTATAGTGCTTGTTTCCATATGGCTGACTGTCTTGTTCTCATGGTAGCCTCCCCACTCGACAGCCGATTGGAGTAACATTCCTTCTACACCTCTTGACATATGGAAGATGTTGTAAAGTTATTTTTTCATAGATGTCCCTTCTATGGCGTTGCTTGCCGCTTGTGGTTGCCTGTCAGCCCTTGGTGCTTTGGATTGACGAGTAGATACAGTAAATTGATACCAGGTGGAAATGTTTACAGTTTGTGCTCGATCGGAAAAGTATCTGTTGCTCTTTACATTTTGGCATGCACACTCTTTCAGACTGACATAATGCAGCACTCAAAAAGCCAATGAAACCCCTTATTCACTTTGTGTGTATACATACACACATTTTAAATCTCTTTTTTTCAATTGGAAATAATTTAGAAAAATGTTGTCAAAGGCTTGATGGAATAGAAATGTACACAGTATCTGCACACAGCTGTGCTCTGTTTTTTGTTTATTGGAATGCTTAAAAAAATGGTGACGCTTATTTTATGCATCTCTACTCTAAAAAGTAACTCAGAGGATCTGTTAACACAACTGGATGTTATACTTTATAGTTAGCTTTTATTTTGTTTTGATTTTGATTTTTTTAAATTAAATTATTTTTAATTACTTTTCAGAGCGGGTTGCTGTTTTTCATTATTTATTTTTTTTATGATTCATTTTAATTTATTTTTTTATTAATTCTAGTATTAGTTTTAAGTTTTTTCAAAACCTGTATATCTTGTGTTGTCAAAACTTTTTTTTTTAAGTTATTAGAAAAATATTTTAAAAACAGCCCTTCACAAAGTACAAGTACTACTTAACAGTGCAGAAACATCAACATAAATTATGTATATATATCAACATAAATTATATATATATATATATTTTTTTTTTTTTCATATATGAACTAAAAAGGAGAGCAAACAGCAGGGAAACCATCCGAGCCATAACTAGCATTCAAGTTCTTAATCCTCACCTCACTCAATCCTGACGTCAACTGGTGGCACTTTTCTATTGGCTGCCACTATATAATGTTGTTTCTTGGTGACGCACAATTAAAGGACTCCCGGGTGGCTGTTGGATGTTCCTTCTTCCGGTTAACAGCCAAATAAATACATTTCAAATCAAAGACTCATGCATTAAATGAACTGACAAAGACAAAAACAAAAGACATTTGAGTTAGTTTTCGTCTTGTAAATGTAGTTTCAGTTAATTTTCAAGTGCTAGACGTGAGCATATCACTGCAGCCACGTGCTTACAACAATGTCAACAATGACATGTTTGATCAACAAAAAAGTGAAGTTGCATATTTTCCTCTGCATTTCTCTTTCAGAGCCACAGTAGAAGACTGCCACCCCCACAGCCATCCTCTCTATGGTCACGGTGTTTGCAAGTGGCCTGGATGCGAAGCGGTGTTCGATGATTTCCATTCATTCTTGAAGTAAGTCAAAGGCAACCGCAGAGCTCCTCCATTTCCAAGTGTGTATCCTCGCTTTGTCTCGATTACACGTTTTGTGACACCATCCACACAAATGCACTGGAACAAAAGCTAGTTGTTATTCCTGAGTGGGTGCCTGGGACAGTCCTCTCTTGACAAGGGTACCGAGCCCGAGTCTCCCTAGGAGGACGCCATGGGCCTCTAATTCCTGTGATAAGTGCAGTTCCCATGGTGATGGGAGCATTTTTCCCAAACAACCATAGGATGTTTATCCGTAGCAGGCCACACTTTGGGCGCACTGCATGTTTGTCCTTGTCATTGGACCACGGAGATTTGATGTTTGTCTTTGACTACCTTCCTTGCCTTGTGCTTTATTTTATACCCTTTGTATGTCTTACATTTCTTCTTTTATGGTGCCACAGTTTTCAGCATTTAATTGTTGACCACTCCATCGCTGTGTTCTTTCGCCAGTATTTAACCATGTGTGCTTGTAGCGCTTTATCTTAGACAGAAACACCTGCTTTGAAATTACAACTCGGGAACAGATTAGACCTTGTTCAGCCAGGCGCAGGCCATTGTTTTACATCACGATTCCCTGCCTGAGACCCCAGGTTTGCTTATCAACCTGGTGTGCAGTGCGCTCGTGTTAATCCAGCTCATAACAGCGCCATGGTTACGGAGAGGATGAAAACATCTGCCTTGTGGCAGCAGATCAATGGCTCACTGTCACCCCGGATTAGTCTCACGTTAAACAAGATATGACACAATTCCATTATCCAAAAACAAGCACTCGCACACTTTCCCCAACAGACGCAGGGCAAAAGGTGTCAATGCAGGGCAGCCTGAGAGGTGACTGGAACTTTGATGCTTTGTCAATATTTTGAATCCTCTTTTGATCGTTTGCATAAATCCACTCGTATTGCAGCTTACCTTTGAAGTGCTTGTGACACAAGATTGTTTGCTAATAAATATGAAGTGTGCAGTGCAGGTTGCAAAAACAAAAAGGTAGCTTTGTATTTTCATGTGCTGTAAAATTCCATGAATATCAGTCTTTTTTCTCAAAATAAATAAATAAATAAATAAATAATCCATCCATTTTCTTGACCGCTTTATTCCTCACAAGGGTCGCGGGGGGTGCTGGAGCCTATCTCAACTGGCTTTTGGGCAGTAGGCGGGGGACACCCTGGACTGGTTGCCAGCCAATCGCAGAATAATAATAATAATAAAAATAATAATAATATTAATAATAATAATCCCAAATCAAGAATGGGTATTATACTGGGAGCTTAATAAGAAATGAACATTTTTCATATTGTTTAGACATTTTGTTTAGGGTGTTGTAAAAATTAAAAATCCTTGTGCATTTCATACACAACGCAACTCAATATGCTTTACATACTGTAATTAAAAGTACAGCATTTAAACATAATTACAATCAGAGCTTCAAAAGCAAAGTAAAGGTTAGAGTTCAAGAACAAGATTTTGGAAAGCACGATTTTTAAAATACTTTGAAAGACCTTAATTGTAGGTGTAGGGAAATAGCTTGGTTTTTAAACTGGATTTAAAAGCATTTACATTTTATTGGTATGTTTATTCATTTATATTATTCTGATAATGGGTTACCAGCAAATTGTGAGACCGTATTATACACAGTACAGAGAAAAGCGACTGCTTTCTTTAAGGGTCATTTTCGGGTGATGTATTATACGCGGGTGTGTGTTATTCACAGGATTTTAAAGTAATTGTAACAAACACATGCTGTTAAACTATGCATTCCGGCCAAACAGACCCACACCAAGGCATATATTTTGGCTTTGGGTGGGGGGTGCCTTTAAATCGTTCACTCTTTATTGTATTCTGACATTGACTCGCCCTTTGTTTACACAAGCGATGGGAATAAAATTCTGGGCACACAGTAGAACTCTCCCTAACAATGTCTGTAAGTGCACTCTGCTTTGTTTTTACAAGTGTTTTTATCATGGCAACATCTTGTTTACTTTAGTTGCCTGCTCAAACTGCTTGGAACATGTTAAGAAAACATTTGGGGAGAGTCTCCACAAAGCCGCCTTTGTCTAACAGCAAGGCCAGTGTGCGAGCAGCTCACCAAGGTGTTAACTCTCAAACCCTTAAGAGCTTCCACATGAAGTCGAGCAACTGATACTGGAGCCCTCTGAAAGGAATACAAATAATGACAAAACATGTATTCCGTGCACTAAAATGTCTTTAGCAGAATCTCTGGGATTGTTGAAACTTTACATGAAGACGTATCAGTGTGTGAGCGTTGAGTCAGCAGAACACACACTGCTAGGCAGACAGAAAGAAAGGTGAGGAGGACTCTCACGTCAAGCAGATTTCAGCTCCACATGCCAACAGCAACAACTAACATGGGTCTGAAATGTTGTTTTAAACTGTGTGTGTATTTATTCTGTTTAAAGAAAACATGACATACTTACGTGTACTATCTTGATAAACACAAAGCAGCAAATCCCCATTCCTGTTTTTGTGCTCGACACACAGAGGTGTGTGTTAAGAGCTTGGTACTTTTTTTTTTTGTTTTTTTTGTTTTTTGGGCAGTCGAGGACTGCCGTTGTTGACCGTGTCCTGTTAGAGGTCAGAGCCAGTGAAACACTGCAGTGCCCTCTAGTGCCGGCACTCTCTGCAAGCCAAAACCACATGATCTCTCAAGAGCAAAACATTAGAATCCCATAACATATCAAATATGAAATATTGTGAATCAATGATGAGAGCATTCAGTCAACTTGGGAAAAGGATATCTTGAGCTCACTCACTCTAGTTTCTCTTGTCAGTAATTGCAAAGGAACCAAAACGATCTGCAAACTACGAAATTGATTGCATTGGAGGCATGACTTGAGTGACTTGTTTTATTGTTCCATTTACACAAAACATTGTCAGTCTGCCACCAAGCTTTTAAAAGTGTCTCCATTTTGAAGTCCAAAAAGTGACACATGCCAACACTGATAGCCTCTCTCGTTGTCAATTCGCCGTCCCCGTTGCTCTCATGTCCAGACAGTTCTCTCTCTCAAGGCCGCATTAGGGCCATTTGAATATTTCATTCCCTATTAATTATGCACTGGGACTCTCCATGTCATTAGAAGAAATAAAGTGGAATGTAACAAAGGATGAAAAGAAGCGGGGCATATGTCGCCTATGAACAGGGAAATTTCAAAGCCGCTCACGTAGGCTGCCCTTCATTGAAAATTCAGTCTATGCCAGTTAAATTGATGTTGAAGCGTCTTTACCTATTATTTTCTTCTTTCAAAATTTTAGTGGACACAAATGTTTACCAGCTTCATTTACAGATCTGCTTTAAGTGAATTGAGAGAACGCTCATAGAAATCAGAATTATAATATTTTACCTTAATATTTTGCACAGTAATTAATTTTAAGTGCTCAGTGGATAAGTGGTATTAAAAACAAGAATGTGCTGCATTAAACGCAAGCGTATCCTCACTATGCCGTCGCTGACTATTTCTGATTTGCTGTAAACGACATTTATAAAGCCATGCAGCCACTTTCCACACCTCACTCCCATCTGCCAGCGCCAACGTGTGCGCTCCAAGACAAGCCTGCTGACAGTGACCTACATGGTCACTGAAGATGTGATATAATTTATGATATATATAATATATTGGATCCATTAGTGAGCATAATGAAGTAGTGAAATGAAAGGGTATTTGTGAAATCAGTTCAAACATCCTGCTCGGATTATGATTAAATGATTAATGAAATGCCCCTGCATAAGCATTTTCAAACAGTAATTCATGCGCTGGATGATAAAATTCCTCCAATCATATTTCCTTCACTCGTGAACCTTATCTGCACCATTTTATATGAATCACTGGGAGAAAAGGGAAAAAAAAACCTTGTCTGGAGCCGAGCTACTTATTTAGATTAGTTATAAAAGTAGAAGCAAAGAGAATATATTTTCTCCTATAAAATGATCACATAATTATATCCATAACTCAAGTTTGTGACAGCTTCCATTTGCTTCTTTTTCTGAGTTGTATTGAAAATATTTAAATGTATTTTAATTACACAAATAATGTGTAAAACATAGTTGTGTATGCAAATGCTAATTTTATTATAAAATGTTTGTCTGCCACATGACTATCATCCTTATATGCTAAAAAGGTGTTTGCTTATTCCAGGCTCTGGATATTTGCACTGTGCTCAATTCTATTCCACTTATTCTCTCCTATTTTCTTTCCAGTTATTTGCAGCACCTTGCACTTGACCCGGTTCATTAAAACAGACTTCACAGAACTGTTTGTGACATCAAACAAGTGAACCAAGTGACACACGCATTTTTTGTGTCCTGTGCTTTTTGTTTTCCAGGCATCTTAACAATGAGCACGCTTTGGATGACAGGAGCACCGCCCAGTGTCGGGTGCAAATGCAGGTCGTACAACAGCTGGAGCTGCAGGTATTGTCCGGGCTTTTGTTTGAGACCAAATATTTGATGTCTTCTTCTCCTGGACAATGCTTTTGCGGGCCCATCCCCAGCGCTTGCCACCTCCCATCTGACATCAGCCACAGGGTCACCCATAGAGGCCCAATGACATAAACGTGTACATCTGCAAGTAACCAGTCATTAAAAATGTGTTATGAATGCATGACAGCTCGAAAAAGATATATGAAGAGCCTGGAGCTAAGTAGAGAAGATAATTAGATTTTGTATATTACTGGGTTTAAAAGTTATTTATGACTAACTCTTTTGCGCCAACAATAAAATACGAAATATCTCACACCGGGTTTGATAGAAATCTACGTTGAATTATAACAAGTAATTGACAAAAGAAGCTAATTTACTTTGGTAAAATCTCTGGACTGTAATTTATTACTTTATCTGTTATGAACAGTCTTTTTTTTTTTATTTAGATTTTCTGCAAGAGAAAAAATGTCCATAAAATATCTCCATAAAGATAAGACATCACTCACATTGTCTTTTTTTAGAGGGAATTTAATCGTTGTACTAAATTTGTGTCTATTAGACAATGACAGGTTAAAATAGTGAACATCTCCAATAAATAATCTGTACTAATAAAAAAAATCATATAAATAGTTTACTTTCTTGCCAGAAGTGCACATTTTGTTTACATGATACCTGTGCCTTGTATATTATAAATGAATGTGTAATTGTAGTTGTAAGCGTTGTCATTTTGTGGCCTAATTTTGTTTCCATTCTGGTTGTAAAATATGCACATGGATTTATCAGACACACACTTCTTCTTTTGCTTGTTTTTGACAATTTGAAAAAAAAAAAAAACAATACAGGATATGTAACCTGCAATTGGAAGACTGCTGATAATGTTATTTATCAGGTTTCAAAATTAGTTTTCGTAACAAATTTGCACAGAATGAAAAAAAATAACACTAATTTGTCATTGTGATGATGCGCTGTCTGTATTGAAAGAAATAAAAGTCATGCGCTGTCCTCCTTTCCAGCTAGCAAAAGACAAAGAACGTCTGCAAGCGATGATGACACACCTTCATGTCAAATCGACAGAGCCCAAAGCCACCCCACAACCGGTGAGCCAGCCCATCATGCATCTCTTG
Source organism: Festucalex cinctus (assembly GCF_051991245.1). Lineage (NCBI taxonomy): Eukaryota > Metazoa > Chordata > Actinopteri > Syngnathiformes > Syngnathidae > Festucalex > Festucalex cinctus. Next base: position 4,177,196 of record NC_135418.1, on the reverse strand, counting down.
TCCCCCACCCCCATTCCTTTGTTTGTCTTAATTGGCACACATGTATCCATTAATCTGTCCCTCTGTCTTCTTATTTTATCTACTAAATAAAAACAGCTGTTGTCTCCGGGGAGGCAGTATATATTGTCAGGAGCACATCTGCTGACATCCGAGATTCAATTTGGTGTCAGAGATAAAGTGCACGCACAGCTTCGTCTCAGGAATTGAATAGAAGCGCTGCCTGTTTGGCCTGTGAGCCTTGTTGGCCTTATTGTTATTGTTTACTAAAGCCAAATAATAGACATCCGTATCACAGCCATTATTAGAGATCATAAGTAACTTGTATGGTGTCCTCAGTACATTATTAACCTATAGCCTACTTAAGATTAATACCTTTGAATTTGAAATTAAATTTTTAACTAAAATTGCTCGATTTATGAGCAAATAAATAAAATAATAAAATATAAAAAAATAGAATATAAATAAAATAAATAAAAAAAACATTCATTTCAAACCTCTTTGTTTTTTAGTGTCATTCATTAGAGCTGTCAAATGATTATTTTTTAAATCAGATTAATCACATTTTACAATTTTGATTAATCATGATTATGATAATCACTTAATTAAAAAGGCTTTTTTATCAACATTTTTGCCCGCCAAAATGGCACCTGTTCCTTCTAAATTTTATGTTATGAGGACATCTTAAACATTTTTTGATCCCCTGTGCACTCTCATCCTCCTCTTTTTTTTTTAATCAGTTAATTGCAAGCATAATTTAAAATGGAAAAAAAAATGACCCCAATATTTTCACATGTACAAATATTCTGAATGTCATACACAAACATTTACTAAATGCTTTACTTTAATGCATGTCGTTTTGTTTTTGCGCAAACAACCTGTGCTACCTTTGATGTAACTATCCGCTGTCAAGATAAAAGATCTTCTGCAGTCAAAATTAATAGTGTGATTAATCTGTGTTAATACATGATTGATGAGATAATTTTTTGTGATTAATCAATGAGTTAACACTTTAATTACATATATATATATATATATATATATATATATATATATATATATATATATATATATATATATATATATATATACATACATACATTTTTTGACCGCTTACTCCTCACAAGGGTCGCGGGGGGTGCTGGCGCCTATCTCAGCTGGCTCTGGGCAGTAGGCGGGGGACACTCTGGACTGGTTGCCAATCAATCGCAGTACATACATACATACATGTCTAAATGTTCTTTTATTGCACCAAGACCCAAAGATCACTCTACTGGAGTGCTTGGATTCAAAACCACACACACACACACACACACACACACACACACACACCCACACGCACCCCCGCACATGGGAATCCTGTCTGTCATCACACTGTGCAGCTTAGATCATTTATTTACAATTTCCTATTGATGTGCACAGGTGACATGTGCTCTACAGTCAGTAACAGTCAACATAACGTGCCTGGATTCATCAAGACAACAAAAAAAAGTCTGTTAAAGCTGTTCCTGTGTTACACACATAAGTGTAGATAAGAGTGCAAAAAGTGGGCTGGGACATTTGTATATGAAAAGTGCTTGAGGGAGGCTGAAGATAGCATCTTGAGTTCGTCTCCTTTGGGTACAGGAGAATGGCTGTGTCAGCAACAAGAACTCTCTCAAGGAGAGCCAGGAATTTTATGCAAATTAATGAACTCCTTTCATAAAAATGGTGACGTAAACCTCTATAATCTGCAATCAAGTGTTATAAACTATGATACATACCTGTGTGTCTTGGCTGGGTGGCTTTCCACAGGTGAAGGTGACCCCAAGGCGTTAGAGATATGGAAAATTCTTTCCACCCCGAAAACCTCCTGAGTTGATTCTGAATGAATACAAACACACTTCTCAGCAATTGCTTGTTACTAGGATAATAATAGTTTAGAAATTTTGTAATTTAAAGCAAGTGTTAGTGTCCAGATGCTGTAAAAAGTAGCAAATTATAGGTTTGCATTTGGTTATGATTAATGCTAACTGATCGTGTGCATGTAAAACATCAAATGAACAGGATTCATTTTATTCTCATAAAATGGGTGATGTCGGGGCTTAAAAACAAATGTGTCGCATTCCCAATGTATGTGTGTATGTGTGTGTGCGCCTGCGCTCGGTGTCACTAAGCATTCTTGTCAGAAATCTGACCTTTTACGCCATAACATAATTGAGGAGGGACTTTTTGTTTATTTTCTTTAGCAGCTTGCCGAGTCAAAGCCAGTATAATTAGATCACCAATTACCATTTAATTAATTTCAGTCTGAAGTCTCATTTTGTCTGTACGCTGGAGTGAGTCCAAATGGTGAGGCAAACAAAGGCCAGGCTATTACCAGCCTGTCTGGCCTATTGTTGCAACCTCTCTGTGTTTATGGCCGGGGAATATGGATGAAAAAAGAAACAAAGCCGGCTAATCCTCACCAAGAGAAGTCAACATCGTATTGATAGCATTGTGCAAGTGTGATTTATTTGCTTCATTATTCGCAATACTGTAGTTCTGATCTTGCTGCTGTTGGAGAGGGAGGTTAAATGTACATTCCTATTGATTTGTTCCTATGTTCAAAATTCTAATATTGTTTAGAGATATTAGATGACAGATTTCTGGCTCTTTGCGCTTTTGCTTGAACCTGTGTTTTGGGTCTCACCTTCATCAAAAAAAAAATAAGACGGGGGTTTTCAGGTCTTCTAGATTGTTGCATATGGAATTTAAGTTTAATTTGGAGTAATTTTCTTTCATTTTTGAGGGTCAATGTATATATGTCATAAGTCTTCCTGCCAATTAATAGCTGGAGCAAGGGTCAGACTCAAATTCTCCACTTGACTGCTGCTACAGGATGGACGCCTGGCACATGGCTCCCAGCTGCCTCAAGCCATGCTATACCTTCTGAGCACTTCCCATAATTAGTTTACCTTGTAGCCATTATTACTTCGCCCCACCATGGACACAGGCCTCACACAACTACTCACTAATATTACCGGGCCGTCTTCCATGGGTCAAATGATAGTGGTCAGTCTGAAGCAGAACCTGTTAATCATCAGATTATCCCCATAAGCAGCTTTAAGATCTTATATCATTTTGTCGTGTAATTAGCCACATTGGAATCTTCCTCCCTCCGTTGAGAATTACACATCTACATCTGTCTGTACACAAGTCACATTTTGCTTTCCTTTGCAGTGAGCATTCCAGTGTAGTCGTAGGAAAGGATGAGATGGGGGTGCATTCAAAAGGACACAATAGATTAAACAAACAGGCCGACACAGGAAGCTGGAACTGGCTGTGTACTGAGATGAAGGGGGTGCTGTTGTAATATCCAAGCATTTAATGCTTACACAGTCAATTCTGTCAAGTAAATTTTACTCAAAACTCAGTCTAGTTGGTCCCAATCTACCGTAGAATAAAATTTACACTTGGACGAGAGAAAATTAGTGAATTTTAGTCAAAGTATTTTAATGTGTACGAGAGAATTTGTCTATCACATAGAAAAACCTATTAAAGATTTTTCATTCAGAAATTCTCAATACATTTCTCAAGGAGAGATTTTGACTAAATTTTTACTGGTTTATATTATTTAAGAAGTTACACAAGGGTTGAGGAACGAACTCACGGTCTTCAGTTTGGGAGACTTCCAGTCTACCACCTGAGCTATGCTACTCCTACTGAAGTTGTGGGTTTGTTCCTCAACCCTTGAGTGGCTTTTATTTTTTCATTTTACTCTCTTCCAAGTGTAAATTTTACTCTATTTAGAGTGAGGCCAAATAGATTCACTTTAGAGTAAAATTTACACTACAGAATCTACTCTGAAGGGTTCATCTTTGTTGGCAAAAAGGGAAGTGTTGACCAAAGGACCAACTGAGCACATCTGTTTTTTGTTTTTTGTCTGTTTCCTGCAGCTGAACTTGGTGTCCAACATTACATTGTCGAAGTCCACCCCTCCTGAAGCCTCTCCTCCTCTCAGCCTGCCCCAGACCCCCACCACACCCACAGCGCCCCTCACACCCCTGTCACAGACTCACTCTGTCATCACGGCCAACAACCTCCACAGCATGGGCCCCATGCGACGGCGTTACTCTGACAAATACAACATGCCCATCTCTCCAGGTACCCAAACATGTTTTTTTTTAAATGGTATTGCACTGCCTTGCTTAAAGGTTTTGATTAAAGAGTGTAATGAAGTTCAGCGTTTACTCTATGCTGCTTTTTTTTTTGTCATTGCAGATCTCAGTCAGAACAAAGAATTTTACATGAATGCAGATGTTCGACCACCATTCACATACGCCTCATTAATAAGACAGGTAATGTTCTAGTTGTGGCTCAATATTTTCTGTTCAGGAACCACTTAGGGCCTCATTTACTTAAGGTTTACACAAAATCGGTGCAAAATTGATTGGTCGTGCAAATGGATATGAAAGCTGATCTATTGAATAGGCACACCCAGGATTGTGTCTGTCAAATGCACTAAATTGCCACACACTTCATTTTGCACGTTCTATATATCTATATACAAAGTGCAAAGAGATTCATTTAGCACACATAATAGAATTTTGTAGGAATTAAATCAAACAAAACTTGACTTTTATGCCTTTTCTGGTGTCACCGTAATTATCTGGATGATAGATTCCTTTTCTGTAACTCAGTAATATATTCGATTGTCTTCCACTAACACTTCCAATTCCATCACTTGAAACTTGTTCTTACGGTGCTCTCCGCCATTTTTACTAGTGTTGTTCCGATACCGTTTTTTGGCCCCCGATACCGATTCCGATACCCAACATTGCAGTATCGGCCGATACCGATACCATACCGATACCTAAGGTTTTTTTCCCTCAACATGAATAAGCTGTCCCGCCATTGGTTCAGAGCATTCAAGGGCCAATAGGATATGTTAGATCGGCATGCAGTGAGCATGTCACATATCAGTGAATGTCGTGCACGAGCAAGACACAACATGCTGCATCCAAAATCCTATATTAGCTTTGGAATTAATGGTATCGGTATGTTACTTGTGAGTAGTCACCGATACCGATATCACTGTTTTAATGCAGTATCAGCGCCTCTGCTGATACCAGTATCGGTATCGGAACAACACTAATTTTTACACCTGTTGCCAACAGCGTATCAAATGTCTTCAAGTGAGTGAACATGCAATTTAACACCCGCTATTTGGGAGTATTTGCAAAAGATCGGAATCTGAATCATGTTCAGCACACCCACTGACAGCATGTGCCGTCTGCAATTTAGTGCCCGCTATTTGCGCTCTTACTGTTGTCTCCAATAATTTCAATTCAGGTATTTAGAGAACATTTTCATTTTTGTGTTTCTTGTTCAATTTGATTGGATGTAGACTTAACTGATAATCCATCCTCAAATGATTGCATGCATACGAGATTCAAAAAACATGCAGATGAAAATTTCATGTGATTAAGCATTTCAATGATTATAACCAAATTCATTTCACACAACAGTGGGGATGAACCTGTTTTAAGAATGGCAGTCAATTATCGCTTGGTCCCAGTAATCTGGGATCTCAGGAATTAATCTGAGCTGGCCATAATTGCTGCCCTGTAATCTGCCTGAGAAATGTTTTGCCTGCCCTTCATGTACAGCCACAAAAGAAAAATGTATTCAAATCTGCCATTTGAATGAAAAGTGCAGGCTGCCTACAAAAAAACCCAGTACACTTTAAACAGTCCGTCCTGTTGTCTGTTTGCGTGTGTGTGTGTGTGTGTGTGTGTGGGGGGGTGTGTGTAAGACACACACACACATGCGTGCAGAACCTGCTCGCTACTTGTAATTTATTTATCACTTTGTGAAGGAAGCAACATTTTGAAATATTTGTTTCTGTCATTGTTCCTCATCCAGGCCATCCTCGAATCTCCAGAAAAGCAGCTAACACTAAACGAAATCTACAACTGGTTCACACGAATGTTTGCATATTTTAGACGCAATGCAGCTACGTGGAAGGTAATGTTTTTTTTGTTTTCATTTTTGGGCGCATTCAACCTGTACATGATGAAAAATTCAAAATAATGTCCAAGAATCTTTTTTTTTTCCTACAAATAATCCTTAATTTTGCGAGATGCATGATGATAACCTCCTTATTCTGTTTAAATGAACTGTAAACAACCTCTGTGTAATTTGGTGGGATGTTCAGTTGGTGGGTGGCTTCACTCCACTTTCCACCAAACCACAAATGAGCTCAGAGACGCGCAGTCCAAAACAAAACAAACAATTTAAAAAGAAGACATAACCAAAGAAAAAAAAAAAGGCAAATTACGAACCGAAAGCCTCTTCTAAGTCCTTGGTGATCCGTCGCGTGCCGCTGGATGCAACTTAAACAACCGACTCTCTCTCTCTCTCTCTCTCTCTCTCTCTCTCTCTCTCTCTCTCTCTCTCTCTCTCTCTCTCTCTCTCTCTCTCTCTCTCTCTCTCTCTCTCTCTCTTCTCTCTCTCTCTCTCTCTCTCTCTCTCTCTCTCTCTCTCTCTCTCTCTCTCTCTCTCTCTCTCTCTCTCTCTCCTCTCTTCTCTTTTTTCTCTTTCTCTTGCCCACTGTCTCGCAATGACCTTATTCTCCATAAGATCACTATACTGTATTCCACTATTCTCACGCTAAAGTATATTATCTTTCTGACAACAGGACATATTTATGGGAGGTTGTTTCATATTTTCAGCTATTTCTATTGAAAAGAGAAGTTTTAAATAATGAAAATGTGAATAAGGGAGGAACAAAATTGGGGTGGGCAATGCAGTACATAATTTGAAAACAATGAAAAGGAAAACATAAAGGACAGTGTTACTACCCTACTACTCTAGTTAGTGGAAAACTAATGTAAATAATGTGCAAAATGGTGCCATATGGCTGTTCCAGTATTGCATGTTGCAGAGATTTTAATTTTTTTTTAACCTTCAACAATCCATCTGATTTTGATCTGTGAAAGCTGTATGGAATCTCCCTTTTGCTCGGTCTTTCAGAAAGACAGTCTTGATATTGACATTGATGAATGTATTCATTTAGGCGCTAATCTTATAATTAAATAAATATTTTTCTATTATTTTGATGCCCAGTCATATTCGAAACAAAGACTATGCACTAGTGTTGTTCCGATACCGTTTTTTGGCTACCGATACCGATACCCAGCTTTGCAGTATCGGCCGATACCATACCGATACTTAAGGTTTTTTTTCCTCAACATGAAAAATCTGTCCTGCCAATGGTTCAGAGCATTCAAGGGCCAATAGGATATCTTAGATCGGCATGCAGTGAACATGTCACATACCAGTGAATGTCGTGCACCAGCAAGACACAAGATGCTGCATCCAGAATCCTATATTAGCATTGGAATTAATGGTATCGGCATGTTACTTGTGAGTAGTCACCGATACCGATACCACTGTTTTAATGCAGTATCTGCCGATACCAGTATCGGTATCGGAACAACACTACAATGCACTGTGTATCTTTTTTTGCAATGAAATTTCCCTCATGCAACGATGTTTACTGATAGAACCTTTGTTTCTCTTTGTTTTTACACAACTGCAGAATGCAGTCCGGCATAATCTTAGTCTACACAAGTGTTTTGTGCGGGTAGAAAACGTAAAAGGGGCTGTGTGGACAGTGGACGAAATAGAGTTCCAAAAGAGACGGCCTCAAAAGATCAGTGGGTACGTTTCTTCCTTTGAGTTGACTGATGGGAAGACGCTGCTGCTGTTCCATCTCGTTGTGTGTGTGCCATATTGTCCAAAGTCCCTGCTTGCTTTGGCGTGCCTCCCTTACATGCTCTCCGAAGGCTTTTGGTGATGCCCCATAACCCACAATTGCTTTGGCTTATTTTCATTGTGATCCTCACCCTCTCCCCTCCTCCCTGTGTTTGTTTGTTTGTGTGTGTCCATCATCCAACTCGTCACACACTGCAACTGCATCTGGCTGTCCCCCACTTGTTCGCTTTCCCAGGGTGCCATTCGCACCAACCTTTCCCTGCATAAGTGCTTTGTGAGAGTAGAGGATGAGTTTGGGTCCTATTGGACTGTTGATGAGGAGGAGTTTAAGCGCGGCCGACACGTACAGCGAGGCCGCCCTCGGAAGCACGCCGTTGATGAGAACTTTGACGAGCTGCTTGTACAGTAAGCCCTTCCGCCTGCAAACACCAAAGCCGGGAAAAAAAAAAAACACCCCCTCCTTTGCATGCCCCCCACCCCATCAGTGTTGCTGTGATGCATTGATCCATCATGCTTTTGTCTTCAACTCATTGTTGCTTCCAATGCACTTGAGCGTGCTGAAAGATACTTTGTCGTACTGTAAAGCCTTGATATTGTCATTACCAGACCAGTAAATGTGTTTTGCGCTCATGCCAAGTGCATTGATTTCTTATTAGCAAAAATATGATACTGTAGCTGAGAAAAGCATGCGAGGTGAGATGTAAGCCAGTGGCTGTAATCCAATTTTTCTCTTTGCAGAAGTCCAGCATTGGTAAAGAATATTCAGACAAGCTTGGGCTATGGGGCGACCTTCTCCGCTGCATTCCAGGTGAAAATAAGAATCTTGTGCTAGCGACCCTCTGGGAAGTAATGCAAACAAAAAACATCCCTTTGCACTTGATTTTCCCATTCACCTAAAGTCATGGCTGGATGTATTTGTCTAAAAAGAGTGATGGGCAACTGAGTATGTGCTGACAAGTCTTTTCCGTTCCACATTTAATGCTCTGGGCCTGCCTGCATTTCAGGCTTCAATGGCAGAGAACAACATACCTCTATACACAACTGCTTCCATTGGAAGTCCCACCCTCAACTCCTTGGCAAACGCCATCCGTGAAGAGATGAATGGAGCAATGGACCATGGAAACAGCAACGGCAGTGACAGCAGCCCAGGACGCTCGCCGCTGCCAGCTATGTGAGTGGCATATAATATCTCCATGACAATCTACCGGGGGGAAACATTTTGTGTCTTCCATTCCATTAGAAACTGGGGATGGACGAGTTTCGATACCAGTATCTTGTGGACACGAGAAACAAAAAATTAGAATAGAAACTTGCCATTAATTTCATGCATTTTTAAGGATATATTCTATATTGGGATATATAGGAAATTCTTTAAAATGATCTGTCATTGTTCTTGGGGAGAATTTTATGCACTAATGGTATCAGTATTTGACATCAGTATCGGTGACTTCTCAAAGTTGAGTACATGTCCACGTGGGGTTGCTGCAGCCGACAGTATTTTCCACACATTACGATCTTGCACGACCATCTTCACAGCTCCGTTTTGTTTAAAAAAAAAATAAAAAAAAAGGGGGGGGGGGTTATCAAACAAACTTCTCTCATAGACTAATGGAAAAAAGAAGCAATAGTTGGTATTTTTATTTGAATTTTCAATTATTTTGTAAATTAACCTGATTAGAAATACTAGAAATTTTGAGGGTGGATCCCAAATTTCACAAAAGAAAGGTTTTTACGCAGGGAGTAGATTTTTTCATCTTATCATTTGGCTATGGAAAGCATGTTTTTCAAATAAACGATGACAGGGCTATTACACACTATATACTATCACAAAAATGGAGGCGGAAGATAAAGTAATGTATTTCTTTTTTGGACAACAAAATTGAAATATTTCTAGAATTAATAAAAGAAGAAGAACATTAAAAGTGTCTTGTGGCAGAGGGACGCTCTCATCTCATGGCTCAGCCTCTCAATATTTGCAAAATAATACCGAATAGAAATGGGCACAAATTGCATGTTCTTTTTGTGCATTTTCACTATATTTGCTGAAACACTTCAAAAACATTTGCATGGAAGCATTTGTCAACAAGTGTAGGAATGATACCGCATTGTGGGTGGGGTCATAGCCTAAATTGTGGCTGGCCTCCCAGTAGAAGAGGAAACTCCACCTTTGACAAGACCAACAAGGAAGAAAAGGCCAGACCCTCTCTGTTATTTTAACAGTTTATAAACGATTATTTCTGAACCAAAATTCAGAATTGTGTAAACATTTTCCAAATTACAGTGCGCCAAGTGAGTTCACTGTTGGCTCAGACATCGTGAAACATGAGCTGCAGCACATTAAACAGTGTGGAGGAGCTGCCTAAAGAAAAACAACACGAAAGCAAAATTAGTCTGGAGGACATGATTCAAAGCTCTTGTGATGGAAAGTTGCGGTTGGCCTGCAAACCGCAGTTCCCAATTCACTTGTTGAGTAGGAGTGTCTGCTAAGTTGTTTGAAGCTTAAAATAATACGGCGCGATGCATGCTTTCCAGATGTGAGGGCAGGCCACTCGTGTGCTCCGCGGGAAGACTCGAGGATGGCTTCCCTAAATTTTGCCTGCAAACAAAAAATAATAATAAAGTGCAGCAACAAAGCTCAGGGCCAACTAGAGGAAAGTGCCATCCCTTATCACCGCGAACATACTGTAGCTGTGAGCATGGCTGTGGAACAGGAAAGGCAGAGACAGGATGGGTGTGCTGGCCTAAAGGCAGCCTGCTTCTCCCTTCTGCCCCTCTGCGTCTTGCTTTAGGCTCAACACTCTCACTCTTATTTCCCCCCATAATTAAGTGTATATGCTTTGTGCAAGGACAAAACCAGTTTAAGCACTTTTCTTTAGCTTTTTATCAGATACACATAAAACTTTGTCTTGGCATTAGCTATTGTACTCATACTGAGTGTGCTAAATATAAATATGTAGCTTTTTAATATAGGAATGGCAACTTTTTGTAGCACATTTCAGACACAAGGCAAACTCATTGTACACCTAAAAGCATTTACAAACAGAACAGCTGAAGACATAAAATAACAACATACATTTACAAACAAAACATTTAAGTAATTTAAGCAAAGGAAAGAAATACAAAAGCAGCTTTCTGAAATTCTTAAAAGATCATATAGTAGGGGAGCCCAAAAACAGCATGATTGCTCAACCATTAACATTGCATCATCAAGAGAGCAAGCCATTTTTAACACGAGATTGGTCAATACATGACACCCACGTGTGTGGACTGACCAAAAGCATTAATTTTTGGAGAAATATAAAATTTTCCAAAGTGTGACTTCTGAGGATTTGGCCCAACACCAGCAAAATGCTGAAAATTTCTTAATCAAAATATAATATTTAACCTGGATTTAAAAGCATTTATACTTGGGGGTCATTTCACGTATGTGATTTGTGTGCAGCATTTGAAACCTGGGTCCACTAATTGATTCAAGGCTGCAAACCTAAGGGCCCTACCGGGTTTATATTCTGTTAGCATTTCCTCAATAAATTCAGGACCCAAACCATTCAGTTTCAGAATTTTAAAATGTATTATTTGGGGAAATTGATAGTCTTTTAACCAATTTGTATTTATTATCCCAGTTGAGCACAAAAAAGGAACAACAAAAAAGTTCAATCACCAAAACATATGTGTTTCTGCTTATGGCTTGCCCCGATACTTGAGTTAATGTGTAAGCCAAGCAATGAAATTTCACCCGTGCATGTTTCTTAACTGGCCAAATGAGCTTCAGGTATCCAGAGAAGGCTAATTATACGCAAAGTGTTGAATCAGCATGCTGTTCAATAGCCTAGTAATAACAATTTCATGTCTGCCTCGCAGCCACAGACTCGCGCCTCAGGCAACAGCACTTGTGGGGTTACTTTGATGTGAAAATGATAGAAAAGCTGACTTTAACCCCCCCCCCCCCTTTTTTTTTTTTTAACGTTTGCAACAAAATATGTCAGCTCGTTAGCATACGGTGTGATTGTCTAAGTGCGGCTGGATCAAATGTGGGCTTTAGGAAAGAAACACGTGCCAGCGAGTCCCCTGTCAGTGTGGGTAAATGAGCCCGGTGCTGGGCGGTGACGCCGCTGCGCCTCCACAACAGCAGCCTGGCACCGCAGGTTAGCGCGGCGAGTCCCCCCCGCAGCTGCTCCTAATGTTTTTTTCCTGCTTTCTGCCACAGCTCACCATCTCCCCTCGCGCTTTATTCCTGCTCTGTTTGTGTAATGAGAAATTTGGCACATCTCATCTCTTTAGTGGCTCTTTTGCCCAGACTGTGAGCTGGAGGGGGGTGCTCATGTTTTTGCCTTGTTTACAAGTGACAGCGTTATTATTCTCAGAAGGGCTGCGTTTCTTATCACAGAGTTGCGCGCCGCTGCTCTCTTCGCACGCCTTCCCTGCCAGCACTTTTCTTCCCTTATTGACACTTGCTTGAAAATATGCATTAATTGTGGGGTTTAAAGCGCGCGCGGTGGTGTCTGAGCGCCGTGTTTGCTTGAAGTTGATTAATGATAGAAGCCGGCTCGGGGTCATCCTCCGGAGACCCGTCTCGCAGGTTGTGCATGTTAACGAGCAGGAAGGGGGAACACACGGCGCACAGCTGATCCGCCACCACCGGAAGGCTGACAACAGAAGCCCGCTCACTCCGTGCAGTCCATTCTCTCGCTGTTAATCTTCCTCATTTATCAATTGTAAGTGAATACCTTCGTCTCGGTTGCCATGAAAATAAAAAGCATGGAGCCGTGCCCGCATTGGAATACCTCAAAAGAAAGCTGGAATTATCATTGGCTCCAGCGGGGTCCCCAATGATGCCAGACATTTGTTTTTGTTCCAGTTTCCTTCTTTACAGTCAATGTGAAAGGTATATGCACATTTTTTTAACCCCTCTGCCGTTCCACACAGCAAAATTGCCAGTGTTAGATTTACACTTAGGGGCCTATTTACTAAAGGTTTGCGTAGCCTTTGTGCGGCGGTAACCGGTAAAAATGGAGCAATCCGGGAGGCATCTAATTCACTAAACACGCGCAGATGGGGAAATGCGTCACTAAGGGGCATATTCACTAAGAATGCGCTGCGTCCGGTAATAGCGCAAAATATGACACAACAACTGCACCCGCAATCTGTGCCCAGTTACCCACCTATTCACTAAGGATATTGCTCTAATCATATAACGGTGCAAAGACGCCCACAAAACTGACAGCTTGGAGCAAATTTGCACCTGATTGACCACACATGGCAATGTATATGCGCCAAGAACATGGTTGTTATAGTAACATTGAGAGAAAGATGACATTATCAGAAAGCGAGGTTGGACCGAGAGGAAGCGTTTATATCACCATTAAGCTGTACAGAGCAGAGAGGACGACAACGACGTCTTTCATTCATGAAGTACAAATTATTGGTGCGATCGTTTTTTAAAAATATATTTTCAGAGGTTGGCGTGACTGTACATTATGCATCTGGCACGTAAAATATTATCGTAAAATGCCTCCCCGCCATTACCGATCAGCCCGGGTTACGTTATGTGTCCTAAACTAACACGGAAATATTTCCCCCCTCTCTCTCTTTCTCTCCTCTCTGCGTGATCAGCCGCCGCATGTTGTGCGGCAAATGGCATGCACTGCCTGAGATTGAGGTTCGTCAGGTTAATACATGCTTTCCAAAAACGTAATTTGCGTCACGCAAACGCTGTGTTGCTATTTGCGCTGGAATTAGACGCTGCATATCAATGAGTCTCATTTGCATTGGGGTGGGCATATTTTGCGTCAAATGTATGCAAATTACCTCATTTATATACGTGCAAATAACACTGCTGCACCATGACGCAATCTGTTCGGCAGAGCACTTAGTGACGGATTTCCTCATCTGCGCATGTTTAGTGAATTAGGCGCTCCCTAATTGCTCCTAATTGCTCCGGTTAGTGCGGTGCAAAGGCGACGCAAACCTTTAGTGAATAGGCCCCTAAGTGTGCTGCTAACCAGATTGCGCCCCGGTGCGCCGGAGTTATTTGCGTGTATGTAAATTGGGGTAATTTGCATACATTTGATGTTTACATCAAATGTATGCAAATTACCCCAATATGCCCACTCTAATGCAAATGAGACTCATTGATATACAGCGTCTAATTCACTAACGCCAGCGCTAATAGCCACACAGAGTTTGCGTGACGTTTATGGAAAGCATGTATTACCCCGGGATTACACCTGCTGCGTGTGCGTTGCGTGTTGACTGCGTCTCAGCTGCGTCATGCCGGAGCCCGCCGCACGGACAGACCTATTTTCTATTTTTGCCGTAAACCTGCTTCACCCTCGATCTGGGATCATGACAGCAGTGCATGGCATGGTGCACGTCCCTCTCTGGCTGATCACGCAGAGAGGAGAGCGAGAGGGGGGGACCTTTTTCTATTTGTTTTTTGTTTTGTTTTGTTTTTTAATGACGTAACCCGGGCTAATCGGCATAGGTGGGGGGCCGGGGGTGCGGGGGTGGCATTTTACCATCATTTTTACATGCCAGATGCATACTGTATGCATGTATCAACCTCTGAAAATATATTTCTAATAAATGATCGCATCAATAATTTGTACTTTACGAATGAATGACATCGTTGTCGTCCTCTCAGCTTAATGGCGCTTCTGCACCTCCTTGGTCCAACCTCGCTTTCTGATAATGTCATATTTCTCACAACTGTTACTATACTATACATATACTATACATATGTGGTAAATCAGGTGCAAATTTGCTTCCACCTGTCAGAATTTGTGGCCGTGTTTGCGCCGGTATATGATTAGAGCAATATCCTTAGTGAATAGGTGTGGGCGCAGACTGCGGGTGCAGCTGTGGTGCAATATTTCGCGCTATTAGCAGATGCAGCGCATTCTTAGTGAATGTACCCCTTAGAGTGTTAAATAGATCCATAAATGAAAAGTTCCCTGCATCTCATTGAGTGACAAATGTATGCGAATGTAGCTAATTTGGGTTTTTTGTGTGGGTTTGTGAAACGTTTCAAAAGATCTTTGCAGTGAAAAATTGTCTGAATATGTTCCAAATGTGTTTACGACAAGTAAAAACTGTCTGTGAACATCTTGCAATTCCTGATGAAAACCCCAAATTCGCGACGTTCCCAAGTATTCACTGCTCAGTGGGATACCAGCTTTATCGGCCTTCAGATTAAAAGCTGATATTTGGCATTTTGACAAAGCTAATGGACCCGGCCAATAATCGGTCTATCCCTAGTCGGGAGACCACAGCTCTACCACTGAGCGACACCACCCTGACAGCAACAACTGGCTTGAAAGCTCTCTGTAAATTTGGAAAGTTTCTCCTTCACGGGAAATGAGGGCGTGGTCAATTTAACACTCAAGTTAGTGCTATTTAGGCTACACCCAACATTTACACCAACACTCAAGGAAATTAACTCTGACAGTGTTAAAATAACACCACTTACGTTTAAAACTGACCGATTTGCTGTTCCAGGCATCACATCAGCGTCAAGGAGGAACCACTGGACGCCGAGGACCACGAAGGACCTCTCTCCCTGGTAACGACTGTCAATCACAGTCTCGATTTTGACCACCACAGAGATTATGACGACGAGCAGGGCCACGACGACATGCTGTGAAAGTTGCACGTCCGTCCCGGAGACACAAAACGAACAGCAGTCTCAGACGCTGACGGCCAACGTGGCCGAGTATCTTTTGAGTTGTGCCATAAAAACGCATCACAAAACACGAAACATCCCGATGACTTTTGATTGAAGTCAAAACAACTTTGATTTCTACTATGCGACGGACGGATGAGTTTGGTACGTGGCGACAAGCTCGCCTCACAGAAGAGAGACCAGATGGGGGCCGAGACCCTCGCCACGCAGCCAGGACGGCGGGCGGACTGTGACAGGGTTGCATCTTCACCCCCTCCCCTCCCACGATACGCCCTCTCCCCACATCATGCCTGTCTGAGGACATATTGACAGAGACCAAGTGACTGACGTGTCATTTAGGGGGATGTGCTTTCACTGCCTTCAATAATTTGCACCGCAATGAGTCCATCAACTGTGAGAGGGGTGTATTTTATTTTTTGCTTTGTTTTTGTTCTCGGTTGTGGGACAGTTATAGATTATCAACACAATGTCCTTCCATCTGCCAATGCTGTTATTGATGTCTTTTTGTTGTTGTTGTTGTTGTTGTTGTTTTTGTCTATACTTTAAACTCATCAGACCTCATGTCCATGCTGTGGAAATTGTGTGTATGTGTGTTCTGCACTTGATGATGAATGTTTATGATTTCCTCTAATGTCCTTTAAAAAAAACACACACACAAGAAGCAGAATGTCTGACACGGTGTATCATTTTTCTGTCATTTCCTCTACACAAAAAAACAAAACATTTTGCCTAACTAATCATCGTCCCCCTTTCATGAAGTCCGCCAGCGATGCAGCATTCCTATGATGGAGGCGCCCTCCATGCATCAATAAAGTTTCATTTAAGATGTGAATAAATGACAGAGAAATTATACAGGTTCTGATTTATCCTTATGACAATTAGACTTCAAAACTGTCTCTCACGGCCGAGCACGTTGAGCTGCAACACAATTTCTGATCACTTACAAGTAGCGAGCGGTTCAGTGAGGAAAAATGAAAATGTCAGGTGTGCACCAGCGAGATAATAATTTAGACTAATTCCTGAGCATAGCTGCCATTGTTGATCAGTCCTGCTTGAAGATCAACTTGCATTCCATTTGGTTTTGTTCAGTATCATCACGTGGCCCGTTTGACCTGAGCGTTGATCATTTCACAGCAGATGAAATGCTTGTTCTCTTTAATGTTGGGAAAGACTTTAGTATACGTACTGAAGACGTACTGGGATACAGACATTTCAGTGGTGACACACTTTACATACATGGGCTTATCCCAACCACTTTTATTTGTTTATTTATTCTAAAGATAAGTCATTTTATTTGGCTATAGTTGAGTGCTCAACTTGTGTTCTGTCAACTACCAAAGAGATGCAGTAATGCAAAATCAATAACTTGCAACAAGCTGATCAGGCCAAATAAGGCCCCGCCTCCAGTTTTCTCTCTCATCGGTCTGTCTGCTGCGATCGAGCTGGGAGATGGAAATTAGGCAAACCAAATGAGGCGTCACAAAAAGGGCAACTGCAGTGACCAAAAAATCCACGGGAGGCTCTGACCATTCCGACCAAATTAGGTAAACTTTTTGTCTGTGTAAGTGAGCAGAAGGGGAACTAAACGTAGTCATGAAGAAAAAATATTGTAGGGTATGGAGTGGACATTAAAAAAATAAATAAATAAATGAATCTTTGCTGAGACCAATGTGGAAAGGGACCACATGAGCCCACATTTTGTTTATATATTCCCTATACATGTCTATCATTTTGAATGATTGTATGCCTGTTTTGAGATGTTCATCCTGACTGGGTTCCAACGTACCCTAACATTGACATGACTTTATGATTGTTTTAAGTTTCTGTGTTACTTTTTATATTCCAAAAAAAAAAAAAAAAAAAAAAAGCACTCCTGTCAACTATTAAGCTGGGTACAAGGTACTTTGTGGCAGTTATTATGTTTAATGTTCATGACCCAAAAAATCAAGAGATCTCCAAATCCAAATGAGGCAATGACATCCCAATGTCAGTGGGAGGGGTCAGTTCCAGTCTGACTCGATCGTGAGAACAGGGTCAGACTTGCCCACCAAGCTTCAGTCTGCCTAGCCTAGTTTGCTATTGAAAAAGGAAACACGTGTAAACTAGAACATTCCAAGCATGTGTAGCTTGACATTTCTAACGACAGCATTAAAAAACAAATAAACGGAAATGATTCATTGAATTCAAAATTGCATTCACTTCTCTCATCTTACCAACAACCCGTCGAAACAAGATCGTAAAAATCATCATTTGCTAAAGCAAAAGGACGATTTTAAGGGTGCTCTTGCTTTATCACAATTTGTTCAACAGTAAGGGAAAAACTGCTGTATGTATTGGGATATCAAAATGTGCTGTTCAACTTAGTAATTTCAACACATTAGAAAATCATCAAGGCAGATGTGGGGAGCAGGTGGGAGCTGGCTGGGTGGGATACTTCCCCTAATTTTGGATTTTTAACTGTAATTTTGGAAAAGAATTTTATCTGTTTTCAATGACTCGAGAATTTTTGTACAGACTTTTCCCTTTTTGTGTTTTTGATACTTCCTTGAAATGGTCCAACCACTGCCTTCTGTGGCCATCTGTGAAACATAACTGTGCAGGAGAAGGCCACACAGATGTACTTCCTCTTTAAATAAGATGGAGATGTGTTGCATGACAAAGTTCGGGCTCGCAAAGAAGGACCTTATGGTTGGTCTGTAATAATATAAGGGTGCATCAAGCTAATGATATTTTATATGGAGTTAAGAGGAAAACAACAAATATGCAGTGCCAAGATGTAAAAAAAAAATGTAAAGACTATTGTTAAATACTGTATTTGTTTTATTTTGAAAGGAAAATTATCAGTGGTGCCCTCCTCATCAGCTTTTCTAATTTTTTCTCATTTAAACTTTCATTGTATGTGGACAGAGGTGAAAGATTAAAGATGCCGCTTCTCTTGTTGCATCCCATCTAAGAAGCCATCGTTGCACCGACCGTCAACCATTCAGCCAATTGTTAATTGCCTCGGTTTTCAACCTTTCTTACCATGCACTTTTATGCAGACGGTTTAGAGCCTGGACAGGCCGCGTTGTCATCTTTCAGCAGCTCGTCTTGCTTTTCTTTTATTTATTGGAGGATGAACGATGTAGTTTCTTTTTCTTTTTTTTATAATAGTGATATTTTTGCTCCTTTCTTCCATGAGTGTGTCACCTCCTCATTCCTTGTCGAATTGATGCAGACCACTCTGTTGTAGTCAGTGCCAACTACTGACATGAGCATTCTAAACATGCAATAAAATGCTGGTTGTTAAGTTTGTCTTCTTTATGTTTGTCGTCTGCACCAAGCTTTCACTTATGGCCCCCTGGACACAAACGTACTTTACAGTAGTGATGTAGACCAGAGATGGGCAATTTATATGACTGATGGAGCCACAATAATGTGCTACTGGGTTGACCAAATAGGATTTTAAATATGTGCAAAATAAATGCTCTTATTATATTTAATTTTTAACAATACATCCCCCAATACATATATAAAAGATCGACTAAACCAACCACAAATGGTTTGAAAACAACAAAACCACATACTGGATCCCCCCCCCCCCCAGTGCAATGGGCATTCTTGCACATAAAATGACCATTTAAGGGTGGCACAGAAGTACTGAACAGCAAATCAACATTAATAAGTTGCCGTGTAACCATCCTATAACTATGTTGTTGTAATTGTGGGATGCTGAAAGCATCCCACATATGTTGTTTCTAACCTTTATTATTATTATTATTATTATTGTGGGATGCTTTCAGCATCCCACATATGTTGTTTCTAACCTTTATTATTATTATTATTATACTTATTATTATAGCATTTTATTCTCAACACTTTTTGCAATCAAACTACTCCTATATTATACTTCCGATTTACACCGTTCAAATTTCAACTTGCTGACAAAATTCACGCCTTTCGGGGTATTTATCATTTGACTTCATATTACTTACAGTACTCGCATAATTTAATGTTAAAGATCTACTTTTCCCCATTCAGTTTTAATGGAACTGACACTGAATTTTTTCTAAGTCCCATTTTCCACGCCCACTTCCATACATACAACAGTCCATATTGACTGGCTTTCTGATATTTCTCAGTGGCGCAGTTGGGAGAGTGCATGTACAGTAAGCAGGAGGTCGCAGGTTCAAAGCCCACCGCCGACTGTACATTGGACATATGTCCGTGGCAATTACATAAACGGATATTAAGTATACCAACTGACTATCATACCAGGAAATGTGTTATACTGACATGATCAAACACATGTGTCCCAAATTAGCGCTGGCTTTCATCAGGTGACACTTTAAAATACAAATACGCCAATTCGCTCTGATGCTCACAGGTCAGGTTAGCTCACGGGGTTAAGCGCTTGAGCGAGTTCCATAGCAAAGACATCCCTACGAGTGGTTCACCGGTTCAAATCCCCGATGGAGAAACTTTTTTTTTTTTTTTTTTTCCCAGTTTCGTCATAATACAACAAGTTAACATCTATTTCGTTAAATGTCATTTGACAAACTATTTCTTCAAAATTAATCCATATTGCATAATGCATTCTATAATTTCATTGAAGTGATTGAACACGTGACCCCCATTATTCAGAATCATATGTCACTTTCCAATATAGATACACTGTAAGACATACTTCTTTTGTTTTTAGTTAAAGCTAAAACTTTCGTCTTTTCATTTATAATTCATCCATAATTTCTCATTTGTAATTTACAACCAATTTATCTTTCTTTATTGATTTAACATACATTTTATTGCATGTTCAATGACACATTCGCTGCTTCCATTTCACAACACTTCAATGATGCCACCAAGTCTTCTGTGGGTCAGTGGATAGATTGCTATTAGCATTCGGCTTTCAGCATCCCACGCAATTTCTTCAGAAATTGCTTAGTCTAGTTAAGAAATAATATTCAGTTATATTAAAATGACATAGCTACACATAACGACAAACCTTTCCCAGATATGACATATCCATGAGGTCAGTGGGTCGGGAAAAAATGAGCACAAAACAACCTCTTGTGCTTATTTGAGAACCATGGCCAAATTGTTATGTACACGCCTGTGCGTAGACCTTTTCACCATGACGTCACATGCTCACCATGACGTCACGTTTCCAGCTAACAGTACTACTAATAAACAAATTCATGTCATTTGAACAGCGCAGAGTGCTTGAGAAAATGTGAAATGGCTTGAATGATGTTTTTAGCTTTCTTCAATACCAATGTGTGGTCTCATTATCAAAAAAGAAGAATGTTACGGACTGTCTTTGTCACACAACATGGCTACACCGTACAATAGCGCTGAATGCTCAGTGACACAGTGCCTACAGCAAGGTTGCTTGGGATTTTATATTGTTTCCATTAAATCTTCTTGCTCAAAAGCCCCAATTAATAATCCCTTGACATTTATGTTCCAGCTGTAAG
Organism: Festucalex cinctus; assembly: GCF_051991245.1. NCBI lineage: Eukaryota > Metazoa > Chordata > Actinopteri > Syngnathiformes > Syngnathidae > Festucalex > Festucalex cinctus. The sequence goes on along the minus strand of NC_135418.1, from coordinate 4,156,322 downwards.
CTAAGCAAGAAACAATTTATGTCACCTAAAGCTTTTTAACAAATCAATGCAGGTATTTGTAATTGCTTGTTTCACAAGATTAAAAGTGCTAAGGCTTGATCTTTGCCTCCTGTTTAGTGGCCAGCATGACCTGTGCCTCGGTCGTAAAAAAACGCAAGTCTTGGTCATCAGCATTAGCGCTCACCAAAACGCACAAGCTATTATTCCTGCACTTTTTACGCCACGGCAATTTACAACATATCAAATGCAGCTACGTAAATTGCTATTGGGAAAAGACAGTATAACTGTCTCTTTTTTAATTATGATATAATTTGAGGCAGAGATTGTGAGTCTTGATGACAAACACAAGTCGGTGTTCAATTATTCTGGAGACAAAAATAATGGGGAACTTAAACCCTTGTGGCACCAAAGTGATATTTTTGCCTTCCTGTAACCACTGGCGCATTGATGACTTTAAAACATTCACCTTAAAGAAAAGCTTTCACCTGTCGACCTGCATTAAACTGCCCCAAATTGGGCCATGGGTTGATTTTTACTGGGGTCCCGATTTTCACAGGGAGATTTTAGTAGCCACACATTTGTTGGAATAAATTCATGCTTGTTTTATTATTATTATCTTCATTATGAAGTTTGTGCATTGTTTACAGACTGGCCATTGGGATTCATTCTGGCGGGCCTCTAGTTAATCAAACATGATTTTTGGGCTGTTCTTCCTCAATGAATTTGTTCATAATCCAACCCCACATCCAAAAATGAGGTCTTGTAGTTAAAACAATACAACTTACTGGTTTATAAAAAAAAAAAAAAAAAAAAAAAAAAAAAAAAAAAAAAAAAAAAGACATTAAATGCATATTGAAATTGCTTGGCCTGTTCAAAAAACGTGAAAAATCAGCTTCGTATTTAGCAGTTTTCCAGGGCAGCCGTCCATTGTCCACTCTTTTGTTTGACCCATAGTCCGCTTTTGAGGACGAGGGTGTACTGTCCAGACAGCTCGTTTACCCGGGATATTACCATTTTGAGCCTTGCGTCTCGAGTCCTAGCAGATTTTGCCTGTCCCATTGTTTTGTCCTTTTCACACAGGTCCCATTTTAGTCCAATCAACAAGCCAAATGTTTGTGCCATATGTTTGACAGCCACACAGTTGTCATAGAGATTCATACGATGAATATAACTACATTTAATTGCTAAGAGCCGTGTTTTCATCATAGCACAACTAAAACTACTTCCTGATTGCGTGTCTAAGAATTATGGGAAATGAAGTCCTAGTAACCTAATGCTGCATGAATGAATGACGCGGTTGTCGTCCTCTCTGCTCTGTACAGTTTAATGGCGCTCTAAACGCTTACTCCAACCTCCAACCTGTCCAACCTCGCTTTCTGATAATGTAATCTTTCTCGCAACTGTTACTATAACAATCATGTTCTTGGCGCAAATCCATTGCCATGTGTGGTCAATCAGGTGCAAATTTGCTCCAAGCTGTCAGTTTTGTGGGCGTGTTTGCGCCGGTATATGATTAGAGCAATATCCTTTGTGAATAGGTGGGTAACTGGGCGCAGACTGCGGGTGCAGTTGTGGTGCAATATTTTGCACTGTGAATATACCCCTCAGTCTCCTCCTCCATTCACTCCAGCAGCGAACACTGGCCAAGTCCCAACATTGTAGTGTAGTGTGGCAATTATTAGTCCTGCAGTGTTTGCTTTTCATGGTTTGATGTAAAAATGTGTTTATTAAGATGGGCTGCAGGCGCTGCTGTGCAATAGACCTGCATGTAATTAGATTCCAATTATTTGTCTGTCTCATATTGTAAACTGGTACTTAGCACATCAGTTAAATTGACACAGTGCACGGCTTGGTTTACTCTGTAATTAAAATGTGTTCTGTTAATTAGATGATGACCACTTTATTCCAGGGCTCTTGTGTTTGGGCTCCTCTGTGGCTCGCTGTTTGGATCATGAGTTGCCAGACGCTTCCCTAATCAGCCCTTGTTTTCTTTCAATTACCACCTGCTGTTCAAAAGGCATGCATCGCTGCCCCCGCCCCTGCACACACACACAAACACAGTACGCCGAGGCCAATACAACATTCAGTAATTCACAGCCGGCCAGGTCTTTGCACTATGAGAAGGTGCAGGCAGGTCTCAAAGCGAGTTCAGGCAATTAAAAAAAGGAACCAGAAGAAGATGAAAGTATAAAGGTGCTTATCACATCAGTTAGCAGAGATGGGGTGTGTAAGCAGGGATAATTACTCTCATTGGGTAGATAGGCTTCACGCTCACAGGTTTCTTCTCTTGCGAAGTGAGGGTTAACAGTTAGCAGCTGTCATTTCCGATGATGACACTACAAAATGGAGATGACAGATTCTTAAGTGATTACAGTGAAGAACCCTTGGAACACAAGGTTGTCTGACTAGTTTGGTTTTGAATAAAAACATCCATCCATCCGACGATTTTCTTGACCGTGTTTTCCTTGCGGGGGGCGCTGGAGCCTACCTCAGCTGGCTTTGGGCAGTAGGCGGGGGACATCCTGGACCGGTTGCCAGCCAATCGCAGTGAATAAAAACATCAACATTGGAAATGCTGTGCTGAATGCCGTAAGGGTTGCAAAGTTCGAGGGACATTTCTGGTAAAATGCCATTGGGAAGATAAGGTGGGCAATTTTGGAAATATGACGATCCTTTAATTGATCATACTTAACTTCCAGAGCTGTATTACGTCTTCAGAGCCCTGTTTAAAAAAAAACAAAAAACAAAAAGAATCTTTGATCTGTTTCAACAGCCTCCTTGGCGTATTACATGACAATTAATTGCAATAGAGTCGTAATATTTGTGCAGCATTTGAGTTTAGTTTATTGAAAGGACAGTGTGCAGTAACATTAAAAAGATGGCTGCACCAGATTTAGCACAATGCTAGTTTCCATCTGTAGTCCTCATAAAATAAAATTACATAACAGCTAAAAATTACATACAATCATACGAAGTACCAAATTATATACAGCCAACATATGAATTAGCAGATACGTAGTACAGCATTATTAAATGTAGCGCCTTTAATGGTACTCAATACCCAAAGCTAGTGACACTTACATTCATCGAGGTTCGAAGAGTTGGATACCCTATAGTTATCCATATGACTCACAAGAAGAGTCATGGAAAGTTGAACAGCATGAATGTATTGCATAAACAAAACCAAGAGGCAACAACAAATAAAGAAATGAAACTTAACTTGAGCTCACTCTATAAACAAAACAACAACAAAAAAATAGAATAATGACAGGTGTCCCTTAATTGAATGTGTATGTATAGGTGGAAATTGTTCCGACTGTTCTACTACTACCCGGGTAGTTTTTTGTGTTTCTTATCTGGGTCAATATGATGAAGACATTTGAAGATTGACGTCCTCAAAGAAGATTCCACTGTTGGCCACACGACAGTCTTGTCCTCCTGTCCTGTCCACTGTCTTTATCCTGGGTTTGGCTAGCCACTGAACCACTCATGGTTCAGAATCCAATTTCAGTCCAAAAGAAAAACCAATCTACACACACAGTGTAGAAAATATATATAATCAGTATCAATCTAGTCTATTCATTGTGTAACACCCGTCTCATGTATCTATGGAATTAACACTTGTTAATGGGGTTGTAGTACTATGAGCGGGGTCCTGGGTACTTTAACAACTAATTCAATTTACTTAGTAAACAGGAGATACAAGAATAGAAATATCTTAGGTTTGGCGTAATTTAGAATTTTACCTAAATTAGTATTTGGCGGTGCCTCCACTTAGCAGGAAAAATATTATTAATTTACCTCTTTTACCCACTAAGAATAATAATTAAAGTACTGGGGAATATTGTGGAATCAATATACCAGTTAAAAGAAATACACACACACAGTAAATTCAATTGCAAACAGTATGAACCATTTTAGTAAACAAAAATAATAAAAAGAGTCGGAGATGTGGTGGTCGTAGTATGTTCGCTATTGAAGCAAAAACAGTTATACTTGTGGCTGTATCCATCAGACAGTACCGACTTTGATATCGTCTGATGGACGTGAACCCAAGTACTAGAAATGTGAACAGGACTGATGTTCAAGGAGCCAACCTTTGACTGCCGTGAAAAGCTGTATTAATTAGGGCCCGAGCAACGACCGCTGCGAGGTCCCTATTGTTCCTGAAGGAATTCTTATTAGGGCCCGAGCAGCGGCGGCGGCGGTGCCGCTGCGAGGCCCTATTGTTTTTCAAGGAATTCTTCTTCTTATTATTATTGTTAGGGCCCGAGCAGCGACCGCTGCGAGGTCCCTATTGTTCCTGAAGGAATTCTTATTAGGGCCCGAGCAGCGGCGGCGGCGGTGCCGCTGCGAGGCCCTATTGTTTTTCAAGGAATTCTTATTATTATTATTATTGTTAGGGCCCGAGCAGCGACCGCTGCGAGGTCCCTATTGTTCCTGAAGGAATTCTTATTAGGGCCCGAGCAGCGACCGCTGCGAGGTCCCTATTGTTCCTGAAGGAATTCTTATTATTAGGGCCCGAGCAGCGACAGCACTGGCGGCGGTGCCGCTGCGAGGCCCTATTGTTTTTGTAGGAATTCTTATTATTAGGGCCCGAGCAGCGGCGGCGGCGGTGCCGCTGCGAGGCCCTATTGTTTTTCAAGGAATTCTTATTATTATTAGGGCCCGAGCAGCGGCAGTGCCGCTGCGAGGCCCTATTGTTAGGGCCCGAGCAGCGACCGCTGCGAGGTCCCTATTGTTCCTGAAGGAATTCTTATTAGGGCCCGAGCAGCTCCTTAGCGCCCCCTACATAGGTTAAACAGATCCCTGGCCCGCTACGATTGTCCGACGGCTATGAAAATTGTGTGGCACCTGTAGCACATCCAGATGAACAAAAACCTCTTTGATGTGTGTACCCTAAAATAGACAGGAAGTGAGATATGAGTATTTAAATGTCCAATTTTGGCCAATTTTTGCACATTTACAGGGGTCATACTTTTGCCTGCTTCTCCTACACGGTTAATCCAATTGACTTCAAACTTGGGATGTACCATCTCAAGACCTGGGACAACACCATGGTAAAAAATCTAAAGTTTTCGACATACTATATGACGGCGGTGGGGCATCAAATTTAGAGTTTCAAAACTCTTACTAAACGTAGTATTGCCGGTTGTATGTTTAACCTAGAGCTACGAAAATTGGTACACATATGTAACAGACTATGACCTACAAAAAAGTCTGTTGGTGCCATATGCTAAACCCAACAGGAAGTCCGCCAGAGGCGGGGCATCAAATTTTGAGTTTCAAAATTCTTACTTAATGAAGCATTCCCGGCTGTACGTTTCACCTAGAGTTACCAAAATTTAAAGACATATGTAACAGCCCTCAAGGTACAAAAAACTCTTTTTGAACCATATGCTAAACCTAACAGAAAGTCCACCATTTTGATTTACTTTGGAACGTGTTCCCATTTTTTTGGCCATTTCATAGGGGTCCTATTTTAACGAACTCCTCTTACAGAGTTTATCCGATCATCTTCAAACTTGGTGTGATTCATCTTAAGATGTTGAAGATGAAAAGTTATTGAAAGCTTTTTATTTCGCTGCACGCTGTTGTCGTGGCATGCACTTGTTTGCAAAGGAAAAAAATTCTTCTTAATGAAGAATTCTCAGTTGTACGAAGCAGCTAGAGCTACGAAAATTTGTAGACATATGTAACAGCCCACGATGTACAAAAAAGTCTCTTGCTGCTTTGTGCTAAACCCAACAGGAAGTCCCGCAAGGGCCGGGCATCACATTTTGAGCTAGAAAACTCCTCTTTAACGAAGCATTCCCGGTTGTACCTTTCACCTAGCGCTATGATAATTTGGAGGCATACATAAGAGCCCACGATGTACAAAAAAGTCTTTTAGAACCATATGCTAAGCCAAACAGGAAGTCCGGCATTTTGATTTACTTTGCTATTTGTAGCCATTTTTTGGGGGCCTTTTATAGGCCTCATATTTTCTACAAAACTTATCAGATTGTCTTCATTCTTTGGCATGTTTCATCTGAAGTATTGCCGGTTATACGTTTAATCTAGAGCTACGAAAATTGGTACACATATGTAACAGACTATGATCTACAAAAAAGCCTGTTGGTGCCATATGCTAAACCTAACAGGAAGTCCGCCAGAGGCAGGGCATCAAATTCAAAATTTTTACTTAATGAAGCATTTCCGGCTGTACGTTTCACCTAGAGTGACCAAAATTTGAAGACATATGTAACAGCCCTCGAGGTACAAAAAACTCTTTTTGAACCATATGCTAAACCTAACAGGAAGTCTGCCATTTTGATTTACTTTGGAACATGTTGCCATTTTTTTGGCCATTTCATAGGGGTCTTATTTTAACGAACTCCTCCTACAGAGTTTATCCGATCATCTTCAAACTTGGTGTGATTCATCTTAAGATGTTGACGATGAAAAGTTATTGAAAGCTTTTTATTTCGTCGCACGCTGTTGTCGTGGCATGCACTGTTGGCAAAGGAAAAAAAAATCCTTCTTAATGCAGCGTTCCCAGTTGGACGAAGCAGCTCGAGCTACAAAAATTTGTAGACATATGTACACATTTGTCCACATATATATATTTACATATGCATGTAAAAAAATTATGTCAGGCTAAACTAAATGGTTGATTAGGCCCCACACATTTTCACCTTACCATACCATACCATACCCTCTTTGCAAAAGGTTTGAACACTCCTGGCCTAAACCTAGGTGTATACTCAAACTATGCACGCACATAAAGCCTGGAACAAAATGTGTAATTTAGAGGGTTCTTGTTTTGTTTTTTGTATTCCTTATATTTCATGTCATTATACTTGACACACTATTTTTACTACTCACTGAATCAGTTATAAGAACATTTAATTGATACAATCCAATCACATCCTAGAGAATTGAAAACGCATTCAATCATGAGGTTGTTAAGACACATTTACTTCTGTAGCACTTAACCACAAACAAGTTGCGACATCCCCTGATCTAACCCTCCAACCGGGCAAGGAAAAACTTTCAGGGGTCATATTTTAACGAACCCCTCCTACAAAATTTATCCGACTGTCTTCAAACTTGGTGTGTTTCATCTTAAGATGTTTAAGATGCAAAGTAATCGAAAGTTTTTTATTTTGTAACACGCTGTTGCCATAGCAATGCATTGTTTGTCAAGTGCTGCTTTTTTTTTTTTTATACACATGAAAACTCATGGAACTTTGCAAACACATCAGACTTGTCATGAACATGAATTTTCAGAGATTTATTGTGCAATTTGCAATAAATAGCGCCCTCTAGACCTTTTTATGAAGCATTTCCGATTGTATGATTATGCTAGACCTACAAAAAAGTATTATGTAGCCATTTGCCAAACCAAAGAGGAAGTCCGCTATTTTGATTTTATTTTGGGAATTATACATCATTTTTGGCCTTTTTCATTCAACTTTGCACAGACAAGGCATGGAAAAAACTAACATTTTAAATGGTCCTTGTTCCATGTAACAGTTGTCAAGTGCTGCTTTTTTTTTTTTTTATACACATGAAAACTCATGAAACTTTGCAAACACATCAGACTTGTCATGAACATGAATTTTCAGAGATTTATTGTGCAATTTGCAATAAATAGCGCCCTCTAGACATTTTTATGAAGCATTTCCGATTGTATGATTATGCTAGACCTACAAAAAAGTATTATGTAGCCATTTGCCAAACCAAAGAGGAAGTCCGCTATTTTGATTTTATTTTGGGAATTATACATAATTTTTGGCCTTCTTCATTAAACTTTGCACAGACAAGGCATGGAAAAAACTAACATTTTAAATGGTCCTTGTTCCATGTAACAGTACCCCAACGTGCCAGTACCCTGACGTGCAAGTAACCCAACGTTGTGCTCAATAGCGCCCTCTATGCATTTTTATGGAGCATTTCCAATTGTATGATTCAAGCGATACACAACTAAAGATGACTTGACCTAGATTTGTGAAAACTGGGAGGCATACCTATTAGCTTAAGACCTACAAAAAGTATTCTGTAGCCGTATGCTAAACCTAAAAGGAAGTCCGCCATTTTAGCGACCGCTGCGAGGTCCCTATTGTTTTTCAAGGAATTCTTATTATTAGGGCCCGAGCAGCGGCGGCGGCGGTGCCGCTGCGAGGCCCTATTGTTTTTGTAGGAATTCTTCTTATTAGGGCCCGAGCAGCGACCGCTGCGAGGTCCCTATTGTTTTTCAAGGAATTCTTATTATTCTTCTTCTTTTTATTTGTTATTATTCTTTTCCGCAAACAATCACATTTTTGAGACACTAAACGTGAACGAAAACTCACCAAACTTTACACACACGTCAGGCCTGGCGAAAAATTTGATATTTTAAAGTCGCCATAGGTGATAACAGAAAAATGGCTCCATAGCGCCACCTACATAGGTTAAACAGATCCCTGGCCCGCTACGATTGTCCGACGGCTATGAAAATTGTGTGGCACCTGTAGCACATCCAGATGAACAAAAACCTCTTTGATGTGTGTACCCTAAAATAGACAGGAAGTGAGATATGAGTATTTAAATGTCCAATTTTGGCCAATTTTTGCACATTTACAGGGGTCATACTTTTGCCTGCTTCTCCTACACGGTTAATCCAATTGACTTCAAACTTGGGATGTACCATCTCAAGACCTGGGACAACACCATGGTAAAAAATCTAAAGTTTTCGACATACTATATGACGGCGGTGGGGCATCAAATTTAGAGTTTCAAAACTCTTACTAAACGTAGTATTGCCGGTTGTATGTTTAACCTAGAGCTACGAAAATTGGTACACATATGTAACAGACTATGACCTACAAAAAAGTCTGTTGGTGCCATATGCTAAACCCAACAGGAAGTCCGCCAGAGGCGGGGCATCAAATTTGGAGTTTCAAAATTCTTACTTAATGAAGCATTCCCGGCTGTACGTTTCACCTAGAGTTACCAAAATTTAAAGACATATGTAACAGCCCTCAAGGTACAAAAAACTCTTTTTGAACCATATGCTAAACCTAACAGAAAGTCCACCATTTTGATTTACTTTGGAACGTGTTCCCATTTTTTTGGCCATTTCATAGGGGTCCTATTTTAACGAACTCCTCTTACAGAGTTTATCCGATCATCTTCAAACTTGGTGTGATTCATCTTAAGATGTTGAAGATGAAAAGTTATTGAAAGCTTTTTATTTCGCTGCACGCTGTTGTCGTGGCATGCACTTGTTTGCAAAGGAAAAAAATTCTTCTTAATGAAGAATTCTCAGTTGTACGAAGCAGCTAGAGCTACGAAAATTTGTAGACATATGTAACAGCCCACGATGTACAAAAAAAGTCTCTTGCTGCTTTGTGCTAAACCCAACAGGAAGTCCCGCAAGGGCCGGGCATCACTTTTTGAGCTAAAAAACTCCTCTTTAACGAAGCATTCCCGGTTGTACCTTTCACCTAGCGCTATGATAATTTGGAGGCATACATAAGAGCCCACGATGTACAAAAAAGTCTTTTAGAACCATATGCTAAGCCAAACAGGAAGTCCGGCATTTTGATTTACTTTGCTATTTGTAGCCATTTTTTGGGGGCCTTTTATAGGCCTCATATTTTCTACAAAACTTATCAGATTGTCTTCATTCTTTGGCATGTTTCATCTGAAGTATTGCCGGTTATACGTTTAATCTAGAGCTACGAAAATTGGTACACATATGTAACAGACTATGATCTACAAAAAAGCCTGTTGGTGCCATATGCTAAACCTAACAGGAAGTCCGCCAGAGGCAGGGCATCAAATTTTGCATTTCAAAATTTTTACTTAATGAAGCATTTCCGGCTGTACGTTTCACCTAGAGTGACCAAAATTTGAAGACATATGTAACAGCCCTCGAGGTACAAAAAACTCTTTTTGAACCATATGCTAAACCTAACAGGAAGTCTGCCATTTTGATTTACTTTGGAACATGTTGCCATTTTTTTGGCCATTTCATAGGGGTCTTATTTTAACGAACTCCTCCTACAGAGTTTATCCGATCATCTTCAAACTTGGTGTGATTCATCTTAAGATGTTGACGATGAAAAGTTATTGAAAGCTTTTTATTTCGTCGCACGCTGTTGTCGTGGCATGCACTGTTGGCAAAGGAAAAAAAAATCCTTCTTAATGCAGCGTTCCCAGTTGGACGAAGCAGCTCGAGCTACAAAAATTTGTAGACATATGTACACATTTGTCCACATATATATATTTACATATGCATGTAAAAAAATTATGTCAGGCTAAACTAAATGGTTGATTAGGCCCCACACATTCTCACCTTACCATACCCGGCCCTCTTTGCAAAAGGTTTGAACACTCCTGGCCTAAACCTAGGTGTATACTCAAACTATGCACGCACATAAAGCCTGGAACAAAATGTGTAATTTAGAGGGTTCTTGTTTTGTTTTTTGTATTCCTTATATTTCATGTCATTATACTTGACACACTATTTTTACTACTCACTGAATCAGTTATAAGAACATTTAATTGATACAATCCAATCACATCCTAGAGAATTGAAAACACATTCAATCATGAGGTTGTTAAGACACATTTACTTCTGTAGCACTTAACCACAAACAAGTTGCGACATCCCCTGATCTAACCCTCCAACCGGGCAAGGAAAAACTTTCAGGGGTCATATTTTAACGAACCCCTCCTACAAAATTTATCCGACTGTCTTCAAACTTGGTGTGTTTCATCTTAAGATGTTTAAGATGCAAAGTAATCGAAAGTTTTTTATTTTGTAACACGCTGTTGCCATAGCAATGCATTGTTTGTCAAGTGCTGCTTTTTTTTTTTATACACATGAAAACTCATGGAACTTTGCAAACACATCAGACTTGTCATGAACATGAATTTTCAGAGATTTATTGTGCAATTTGAAATAAATAGCGCCCTCTAGACCTTTTTATGAAGCATTTCCGATTGTATGATTATGCTAGACCTACAAAAAAGTATTATGTAGCCATTTGCCAAACCAAAGAGGAAGTCCGCTATTTTGATTTTATTTTGGGAATTATACATAATTTTTGGCCTTCTTCATTAAACTTTGCACAGACAAGGCATGGAAAAAACTAACATTTTAAATGGTCCTTGTTCCATGTAACAGTACCCCAACGTGCCAGTACCCTGACGTGCAAGTAACCCAACGTTGTGCTCAATAGCGCCCTCTATGCATTTTTATGGAGCATTTCCAATTGTATGATTCAAGCGATACACAACTAAAGATGACTTGACCTAGATTTGTGAAAACTGGGAGGCATACCTATTAGCTTAAGACCTACAAAAAGTATTCTGTAGCCGTATGCTAAACCTAAAAGGAAGTCCGCCATTTTGAATTTATTTTGGGAATTGCGCACCATATTTTGCGTTTTGATTAAACTTTGCACACACAAGGCTTGTCAAAAACATTTTAGATGGTCCTTGTCCTATTTGACAGTACCCCAACGTGCCAGTACCCCGACGTGCAAGTACCCCAACGTGGCACGCCTTTGCTGTAGCGATGCATTGTTTGCAAAGAATTTTTTTTTTTTAGATGATTCAGCTAGATATGTGAATATTGGGAGGCATACCTATCAGCCGAATACCTCGACAAAGCATTCCATAGCAATGTGAACAAACACAAAAAGCATGGCAAAACATTTACAATTTAGACGGTTTCTTATGAAACAGTACCCTAACGTGCCAGTACCACGACGTGCAAATACCCCAACGTGGCACGGGTTGCGAGGGCCCTTTATAGCTGCTCGCAGCTCTAGTTTTACTTTTATTTTCTGTGCCTGTGCCTACTAGCGACAATAAGCGGAATAACTTTCTGTCCAAAAATGAAAAATAAAATACAGCAAAGCAGTATAAAAACAAGAACCAAAATAATGCACTGTGTTGTGGGCAGCCAGTGAAGTTCGTGTAGGACGGACAGGTGTGATGTGATTTCTGTGAGGGGATCTTGTGGGAGTGCAAGCAGTAGTGTTGGACCAATTTATCTTTACGGGTGGATTTGTTGATTAAACCAGTTTAAAGTGAGGTGCAGTAATGAGCTGCTGTGCGGTGCAAGTCTGCAGATCACCACTCAATTCAAAATAGGAGCCTATTTTTTAGGGCCCGAGCAGCGACCGCTGCGAGGTCCCTATTGTTTTTCAAGGAATTCTTATTATTAGGGCCCGAGCAGCGGCGGCGGCGGTGCCGCTGCGAGGCCCTATTGTTTTTGTAGGAATTCTTCTTATTATTAGGGCCCGAGCAGCGGCGGCGGCGGTGCCGCTGCGAGGCCCTATTGTTTTTGTAGGAATTCTTCTTATTATTCTTCTTTTTCTTCTCCGCAAACAATCGCATTTTTGAGACACTAAACGTGAACGAAAACTCACCAAACTTTACACGCACATCAGGCCTGGCGAAAAATTTGATATTTTAAAGTCGCCATACATGATAACAGAAAAATGGCTCCTTAGCGCCCCCTACATAGGTTAAACGGATCCCTGTCCCGCTACGATTGTCCGACGGCTATGAAAATTGTGTGGCACCTGTAGCACATCCCAATGAACAAAAACCTCTTTGAAGTGTGTACCCTAAAATAGACAGAAAGTGCGGTATGAGTATTTAAATGTCCAATTTTTGCCAATTTTTGCACATTTACAGGGGTCATGCTTTTGCCCGCTTCTCCTACACGGTTAACCCGATTGACTTCAAACTTGGGATGTACCATCTCAACACCTGGGACAACATCATTGTGAAAAATGAAAAGTTTTTGATATACTATATGATGGCGGCGGCGCATCAAATTTAGAGTTTAAAAATTCTTACTTCACGAGGCATTGCCGGTTGTACGTTTAATCTAGAGCTACGAAAATTGGTACACATATGTAACAGACTATGACCTACAAAAAACTCTTTTTGAACCATATGCTAAACCTAACAGGAAGTCCACCATTTTGATTTATTTTGGAACGTGTTGCCATTTTTTTGGCCATTTCATTGGGGTCTTATTTGAACGAACTCCTCCTACAGTGTTTATCCGATCATCTTCAAACTTGGTGTGATTCATCTTAAGATGTTGAAGATGAAAAGTTATTGAAAGCTTTGTATTTCGTCGCACGCTGTTGTCATGGCATGCACTGTTTGCAAAGGAAAAAAAATATCCTTAAAGAAGCATTGCCAGTTGTACGAAGCAGCTAGAGCTACGAAAATTTGTAGACATATGTAACAGCCCAAGATGTACAAAAAAGTCTCTTGGTGCCCTGTGCTAAACCCAACAGGAAGTCCCCCAGGGGCCGGGCATCACATTTTGAGCTAAAAAAAACTCCTCTTTAACAAAGCATACCCGGCTGTACGTTTCACCTAGAGTTACCAAAATTTGTAGAGGTATATAACAGCCCTCGAGGTACAAAAAACTCTTTTTGAACCATATGCTAAACCTAACAGGAAGTCCGCCATTTTGATTTACTTTGGAATGTGTTGCCATTTTTTTTGGCCATTTCATAGGGGTCATATTTTAACAAACTCCTCCTACAGAGTTTATCCGATCATCTTCAAACTTGGTGTGATTCATCTTAAGATGTTGAAAATGAAAAGTTATTGAAAGTTTTTTATTTCGTCACACGCTGTTATCGTGGCATGCACTTTTTGCAAAGGAAAAAAATCCTTCTTAATGAAGAATTCCCAGTTGTAGGAAGCAGCTAGAGCGACGAAAAATTGTAGACATATGTAACAGCCCAGGATGTACAAAAATGTCTCTTGGTGCCATGTGCTAAACGCAACAGGAAGTCCCCCAGGGGCCGGGCATCACATTTTGAGCTAAAAAACTCCTCTTTAACAAAGCATACCCGGCTGTACGTTTCACATAGAGTTACCAAAATTTGTAGAGGTATATAACAGCCCTCGAGGTACAAAAAACTCTTTTTGAACCATATGCTAAACCTAACAGGACGTCCTCCATTTTGATTTACTTTGGAATGTGTTGCCATTTTTTTTGGCCATTTCATAGGGGTCATATTTTAACAAACTCCTCCTACAGAGTTTATCAGATCATCTTCAAACTTCTTCAAACCTCTTTAACGAAGCATTCCCGGTTGTACGTTTCACCTAGCGCTATGATAATTTGCAGGCATACATAAGAGCCCACGATGTACAAAAAAGTCTCTTGGAACCATGTGCTAAACCAAACAGGAAGTCCGCCATTTTGATTTATGATGGGATTTGTTGCCATTTTTTGTGGCCTTTTTCAGGGGTCATATTTTAACGAACCCCTCCTACAAAATTTATCCGACTGTCTTCAAACTTGGTATGTTTCATCTTAAGATGTTTAAGATGCAAAGTAATCGAAAGTTTTTTATTTTGTCACACGCTGTTGCCATAGCAATGCATGGGAATTGCACACCATATTTTGCGTTTTGATTAAACAGACAAAGCATTCCCGGTTGTACGTTTCACCTAAAGCTATGATAATTTGCAGGCAAACATAAGAGCTCAGGATGTACAAAAAAGTCTCTTGGAGCCATATGCTAAACCAATCAGGAAGTCCACCATTTTGATTTACGTTGGGATTTGTAGCCATTTTTTGTGGCCTTTTTTAGGGGTCATATTTTCACGAACTCCTCCTACAAAATTTATCCGACTGTCTTTATTAAACTTGGTGTGCTTCATCTTAAGATGTTTAAGATGCAAAGTTATCGAAAGTTATTTATTTTGTCGCACGCCGTTGTCATGGCGATGCATTGTTTACCAAGTAAAATGCTACTTTTTTTTTTTGGTCTAAACATGTGCAAAAACTCATGAAACTTTACACACACATCAGGCTTGTCATCAGCATGAATATTTTAGAGATTTCTTATTCAATTTGCAATAAATGGTTCAATAGCGCCCTCTAGACATTTTTATGAAGCTTTTGCAAATGTTTTGTGTTTTATGATTCAGCTAGATTTGTAAAAATTGGGATACCTATCAGCCTAAGACTTACAAAAAGGTTTCTAAAGCCATATGCTGAATCAAAAAGGAAGTCTGCCATTTTGATTTACTTTGGTATTTGTAGCCATTTTTTGGGGCCTTTTATAGGGGTCATATTTTCAACAGAACTTATCAGATCGTCTTCATTCTTTGGCGTGTTTCATCTTAAGATATTTAAGATGAAAAGTTATTGAATTTTTTTATTTTGTCACACGCCTTTGCTGTAGCCATGCATTGTTTGTGAAGAAAAATGCTTTTTTGAGAGTCTAAATATGGGTGAAAACTCACAAAACTTTGCACACACACCAGACCTGTCTGGAACATGAATATTTAATTTAGAGATTTGTTGTGCAATTTGTAATCAGTGTTGCCGGTAACGCGTTACTTAGTAACGCGTTACTCAAAAAAGTTGCTTTCTAAAGTAACTAATAGTCTAACGCGTTACTTTATTCTACAAAGTAGTCTGATTAAAGTTACTGTCCAGAGAATCAATGCGTTACTCCACATTTTCATGAAGAAGGCAAACTATCTCACTGTTGTAACAGTCACAAACAACTACTGCTAACTACGAAGATGAGGCAGAAGTCATTGATCACCACACTGAATTCAGCCATGGTCTGGTCATGAATGGTTTGCACATTCAAAACAAAAGTGATGATACTTTTACTACTAGTTTTATTAACCAACAGGCACACAACACAACAAAAAAAGTGTGCATTATGGACCATAAAAGTGGTAAAAAAAAATAATTTATTTCCATCCTCAACTGGTCCGTGAAGCATTATGGGATGAGGTCGTCTCCGCCCTCTCGCCAGGGGGAGTGACGTCAGACAAGTTACATTTTCAGTAGGGGTGGAACAAAAAAACGATTCGACCGAACCATCGTTCGTCAAGGGGAGCTAAACGACCGTATCGGTTGCGAGTGAGGCTTTATGGTTTTCATAACAATAGCAAGAGTTCTGCGCCGTGCTCTACTTGTTTTGTTTACATTTCAGTAGCATCACCATTCAAGCTACTTCCGTGTTTCCGTGCTCGCGACACGGCGCGCGCGCGCGCAACGAGTGACAACATACAAATGTAGACAGTTAGCAGAAGCCGGTGCCGTACATCTCGGTATTTCCCATGGCTATCGAGTCCTCTCGGTGCACTTGTATGTCCCGGGCCGGCGTTGGTACTGCGCGCAAGCCAAAAAGAATAACTCCCGTGACGATCCAATGCATGGATTCAAACGACACAGGTATGTCCCACAGCCAACACACCAGCTATAAAAGCACACTGCAAGTATCTCATTTCTCAGTTTGTGGCTCCCTGTCAATGTCTACAACTAGCATGAGCAGCAGATAGGAGAACTGAGACGTGCCCGCGATTACGACAGCCCAAAAAACAAAATATAAACAGTAGTGATTCTGTGGTCATCATCGTGTCTCAGATTAAAAAAACAAAAAAAGATGTCATACATTAACCAAAAATGAAAGTGATGACAAAAGAAAAAACAATTGTTAAATACAAAAATTGTTGATTAAAAAGGGAAATGAACTTTTGGAAATATTTTTGCATATATTAAGTGGTTAAAATGTGTTTGATAGATTTATTGTTCCATAAGGTGGCTTCATATTTCTTTTGGCTGGACGGTAGGTTTATTTCATGTCTTAAATTTATGTTTCTGAAATACTTCACAATGTGCAAATATTCTGTTTAATTGTGTTGGTGTCTGTCTAAAGGTTAAATATTTATATTTAACATTAAATTATCAACCTTTTGTTTTCCTGATCCTTATTTTGAAGAGAAAAAACAAACAAACCAAAAAACAATTATAACTGTCAATAACTACTAATAAATATTTAAACTGATACATGTGTACACACTGGAATAGCGGAACAAACAAACAATAGAGGAATTTAGGGGATTTTCATTTTCAACCTGGATAGATTTTTATTTTTTGTTTTATAAAAAGTATTTACGTTACAAGAAGTCAAGAGAGACTGCCTATTTTGTTTTTCATAAAAAAAAACCCTTTATTTTCATGTTAAAAATGCACTTTCAATAAAGTATTTGGAACTCCGTTTCTACTGCATTATTTTTATGTTGAGATGGTGTTATCGGCAGCTGCTGAAAGTAACTAAAAAAGTAACTTTTAATCTAACTTAGTTACTTTTAAAATCAAGTAATCAGTAACGCAATTTAGTTACTTTTAAAACCAAGTAATCAGTAAAGTAACTAAGTTACTTTTTCAAGGTAACTGTGGCAACACTGTTTGTAATAAATGGCTCAATAGCGCCCTCTAGACATTTTTATGAAGTCTTTCCGATTATATGATTCAGCTAGATGTGTGAATATTGGCAGGCATGCCGAATATATTCAAAAAGTATTCTATATAGCCATGTGCCAATCCATTTTGATTTTATTTTGTTAATTGTGCATCGTTTTTGGCCTTTCCATGAAACTTAAAAAAACACAAAGCATGGCAAAAACGTTTACAATTTAGATGGTTTCCTATTTGACAGTACCCCAACATGCCAGTACCCCGACGTGCAAATACCCCAACGTGGCCCGGGTTGCGAGGGCCCTTTATAGCTGCTCGCAGCTCTAGTTCTTCTTTTTCTTCTCCGCAAACAATCGCATTTTTGAGACACTAAACGTGAACGAAAACTCACCAAACTTTACACGCACATCAGGCCTGGCGAAAAATTTGATATTTTAAAGTCGCCATACATGATAACAGAAAAATGGCTCTGTAGCGCCACCTACATAGGTTTAACGGATCCCTGTCCCGCTACGATTGTCCTATGGCTACGAAAATTGTGTGGCACCTGTAGCACATCCAGATGAACAAAAACCTCTTTGATATGTGTACCCTAAAATAGACAGGAAGTGTGGTATGAGTATTTGAATGTCCAATTTTGGCCCATTTTTGCACATTTACAGGGGTCATACTTTTGCCCGCTTCTCCTACACGGTTAACCCGATTGACTTCAAACTTGGGCTGTACCATCTCAACACCTGGGACAACATCATGGTAAAAAATCTAAAGTTTTTGACATACTATATGACGGTGGCGGGGCATCAAATTTACAGTTTCAAAATTCTTTCTTAACTAAGCATTGCCGGTGGTACGTTTAATTGAGAGCCACGAAAATTGGTACACATATGTAACAGACTATGATCTACAAAAAAGCCTGTTGGTGCCATATGCTAAACCTAACAGGAAGTCCGCCAGAGGCGAGGCATCAAATTTTGTGTTTCAAAATTCTTATTTAATGAAGCATTCCCGGCTGTACATTTCACCTAGAGTTACCAACATTTGAAGACATATGTAACAGCCCTCAAGGTACAAAAAACTCTTTTTGAACCATATGCTAAACCGAACAGGAAGTCCGCCATTTTGATTTACTTTGGAACGTGTTGCCATTTTTTGGGCCATTTCATAGGGGTCTTATTTTAACGAACTCCTCCTACAGAGTTTATCCGATCATCTCCAAACTTGGTGTGATTCATCTTAAAATGTTGAAGATGAAAAGTTATTGAAAGCTTTTTATTTCGTCGCACGCTGTTGCCGTGGCATGCACAGATTGCGAAGGAAAAAATTCCCTCTTAATGAAGCATTCCCAGTTGTACGAAGCAGCTAGAGCTACGAAAATTTGGAGACAAATTTAACAGCCCACGTTGTACAAAAAAGTCTCTTGGTGCCATGTGCTAAACCCAACAGGAAGTCCCGTAGGGGCCGGTCATCACATTTTGAGGTAAAAAACTCCTCTTTAACGAAGCATTCCCGGTTGTACGTTTCACCTAGCGCTATGATAATTTAGAGGCATACATAAGAGCCCACGATGTACAAAAAAGTCTCTTGGAACCATCTGCTAAACCAAACAGGAAGTCCGCCATTTTGATTTACGTTGGGATTTGTAGCCATTTTTTGTGGCCTTTTTTAGGGGTCATATTTTAACGAACTCCTCCTCCAAAATTTATCCGACTGTCTTCAAACTTGGTGTGCTTCATCTTAAGATGTTTAAGATACAAAGTTATCGGAAGTTATTTATTTTGTCGCACGCCGTTTCATGGCGATGGATTGTTTGCCAAGTAAAATGCTGCTTTTTTTTTTTTGGTCTAAACATGTGCAAAAACTCATGAAACTTTACACACACATATGTAACAGCCCTCAAGGTACAAAAAACTCTTTTTGAACCATATGCTAAACCTAACAGAAAGTCCACCATTTTGATTTACTTTGGAACGTGTTCCCATTTTTTTGGCCATTTCATAGGGGTCCTATTTTAACGAACTCCTCTTACAGAGTTTATCCGATCATCTTCAAACTTGGTGTGATTCATCTTAAGATGTTGAAGATGAAAAGTTATTGAAAGCTTTTTATTTCGCTGCACGCTGTTGTCGTGGCATGCACTTGTTTGCAAAGGAAAAAAATTCTTCTTAATGAAGAATTCTCAGTTGTACGAAGCAGCTAGAGCTACGAAAATTTGTAGACATATGTAACAGCCCACGATGTACAAAAAAGTCTCTTGCTGCTTTGTGCTAAACCCAACAGGAAGTCCCGCAAGGGCCGGGCATCACTTTTTGAGCTAAAAAACTCCTCTTTAACGAAGCATTCCCGGTTGTACCTTTCACCTAGCGCTATGATAATTTGGAGGCATACATAAGAGCCCACGATGTACAAAAAAGTCTTTTAGAACCATATGCTAAGCCAAACAGGAAGTCCGGCATTTTGATTTACTTTGCTATTTGTAGCCATTTTTTGGGGGCCTTTTATAGGCCTCATATTTTCTACAAAACTTATCAGATTGTCTTCATTCTTTGGCATGTTTCATCTGAAGTATTGCCGGTTATACGTTTAATCTAGAGCTACGAAAATTGGTACACATATGTAACAGACTATGATCTACAAAAAAGCCTGTTGGTGCCATATGCTAAACCTAACAGGAAGTCCGCCAGAGGCAGGGCATCAAATTTTGCATTTCAAAATTTTTACTTAATGAAGCATTTCCGGCTGTACGTTTCACCTAGAGTGACCAAAATTTGAAGACATATGTAACAGCCCTCGAGGTACAAAAAACTCTTTTTGAACCATATGCTAAACCTAACAGGAAGTCTGCCATTTTGATTTACTTTGGAACATGTTGCCATTTTTTTGGCCATTTCATAGGGGTCTTATTTTAACGAACTCCTCCTACAGAGTTTATCCGATCATCTTCAAACTTGGTGTGATTCATCTTAAGATGTTGACGATGAAAAGTTATTGAAAGCTTTTTATTTCGTCGCACGCTGTTGTCGTGGCATGCACTTTTTGCAAAGGGAAAAAATCCTTCTTAATGAAGCATTCCCGGTTGTACGAAGCAGCTAGAGCGACGAAAATTTGGAGACAAATGTAACAGCCCACGATGTACAAAAAAGTCTCTTGGTGCCATGTGCTAAACCCAACAGGAAGTCCCGTAGGGGCCGCATCACATTTTGAGCTAAAAAACTCCTCTTTAACGAAGCATTCCCGGTTGTACGTTTCACCTAGCGCTATGATAATTTAGAGGCATACATAAGAGCCCACGATGTACAAAAAAGTCTCTTGGAACCATGTGCTAAACCAAACAGGAAGTCCGCCATTTTGATTTATGATGGGATTTGTAGCCTTTTTTTGTGGCCTTTTTTAGGGGTCATATTTTAACTCCTCCTACAAAATTCATCCGACCGTGTTCAAACTTGGTGTGTTTCATCTTAAGATGTTTAAGATGCAAATTTATCGAAAGTTTTTTATTTTGTCGCACGCTGCTGCTATAGCGATGCATTGGTTGCCAAGTAAAGTGCTGCTTTGTTTTTTTTTATCTATACATGTGTGAAAACTCGTGAAACTTTGCACACACATCAGACTTGTCATTAACATGAATTTTTAGAGATTTCTTGTGCAATTTGCAATAAATCGCACCCTCTATACATTTTTTATGGAGCATTTCCGATTGGATGATTCAAGCGCGAAATAACTAAAGATGACTTGACTTGACCTAGATTTGTGAAAACTCAGAGGCATACCTATTATATTATTATTATTTTTTGTACCTTACAAGATTATCTCTTGTGCCACATTAAACCCCTTTGCAGGCCTGAGCCAAACCACGGTCCATACATTTGATACCACTGCTTTATTTCAATGGTCAAGAACTTCATAACCACACCTACTTATGCTTGTCCTTGCATATATAGTAGACAACAAAGAGCTCTTTCAACAAAAGACATTTCCATCTACAAAGTCATACAAGGTAAGCACTCTATAAATTCTGCAATCACTACACTTCTATTCCTAAATTATCACTTCAAATACCAACAATGGTTAATACAGCTACAAATTTCTTGTATGTTTATGAAGTATGATACTGTATTTATTTCTACTCCTTTGCTTTTCTACAGAACATGAACAAATCACCAAGCAAATTCTCTTTTGATAAAGACCCTCTAATCATCTCCATACGCAAAGATTGCCAACTTTTTTCCGTAAGTATACAATACATAAACTAAACAGGACAACTTTCTCAATCATATACAGTATGCCATACATATATGTATTAAGTTCTCATTTATTAACAGGTTTGTTAAAGGCACCTTTAGTGTGTTTTTCTGTTTGTAATGTTTCTCCACGAGCACGTCTAGCCATTGATATCATGTAGAACACATATGCTAACCTTTTAGAGACAATTGACGCTTACTTGCACAGTAGCCACTATCTTAACCACTTAATTCACATGTCTACTTGACAACTTATTACATGTAGTGAAATGGTACTTTGTGCGTCTTATGCTTTTTTCTGAATACTGCTTTTCAACTCTTTCCTTAAAACCAATACATGCGGTACTGTTATACTGTATAAATATATATGTCCGTGTGTATATATTTGTATATTCTTTCAAATAAACTCGTTTTGACACACACAGCCATTGAGTAACATGCAACACGACCACAACGTTTTGCACCAACACGTTACCTCTGCTATTTAGAATCGTGGAATCTAACATGACTGATTTTCATTGAATGCTTTGTCATTACAGTATGCATGCATTGATCATGCTTTCAGTCGCAACGACTTATACCAGCGCAGCCTTGATCTTCATTCCCAAATGAACCAACTAGTCCATGTGACTCGAGTCAATCGAGCACTTGAAAAACAGATAGACTTCAAAACCAAGCTTGTGAAAGAACTCCAGACTGCATTGGATATAAAGGATGCATGTGATGCATTTGTCCGTGATGGTAAGCTATATGACATGGAAGACACACAAACACTAACACAGCAAGCATCCCCATCCTACACATTGTGTATAATGAATGACATGTTTGACAATGGACATTTTTACATTTTTTTGTTAATGCACGTTCCTTTTTTTCTGTTAGGAATATCTTGAAGGTAACATTGGACTGTTAACTAAAACACTGACTGATTATTGAGCCGCAATTTCTCAATGTATATAATGTGAATACATACTACACTTGATTACTTTCAAATGTGACTGATATCATGTAGCTATGCTGTGATCTTGCCCTCTTTCATCCACTGATAGACACTTCAAAGTTCTTTTTTTTCTGTATCTTCTCAAAATAACTGACATATTCATGGAAAAGATTGTATTTAAATTCTATCATTATTAATTACTATTATTATGTTTATGTCTTTGCCCCTGATTATGATGTTTCTATACCATAGATTTTTTTTTTAAATTTTTTTGGACATACTGTGACTTGACCTTTACAATACTAATTTTTACTAAGAAAAAATCAATCACACACCATAATATTTTATACTTATCCTGCATGTATCTGGACACACCATGCCAAATTTTACACTTACATAACCATTTATGTACCTGTCGTATCCTTACTTTTATTCATCATTTCATCACACAATCCTAAAACATTGCTTTTTGACCCAGAGGATTCAACTATACCATTTTTGCGTGTCTTATTACTTACTAGCTATATTATTTATTAACGGGCAAAAACTATGAATATAAGATCACCGTCAAATATTACGTCTGTAATATCCATATACAGTGCATTACATAATATGCATTTGTATTAAGACACTACCATGCTAAAAATATGCACACGACTGTTCTGTAAACTACACCTAAGACAACCAAACTTCACAGATCTAACATGATTCTTCATTCTTTTTTGTTCTACAGATGTATCAAATGCTGCCACACAGACAGAAGAAGCCACTGAGGACATGCACGAAGACGATGATCACAATATAACAGGACAGGTTAACCCCCCTGAAGTTTTAGCCCGCAGGTCAAAGCGTCCTAGGACTAATTCATCCATGGAGGTTACATTATCCTAAGACAGACTATGTGCTAACCGAAACTCTTTAACCCCAAGGGATTCATCTGTCCCAGAAAACTTTTACACTAAAGAGTTTATCTGTCCTAGGGCGCTGTTAACCCCAGGTTAAAGTGTTATTTAATCTGTCCTGTTACAACAGCTATACATAAACAGCTGCATTCCTCTCCTGTTCCATCTCTCGCACTTCTTTCATCTCTTTTTCTCCTCTACTTATACCTATGCTTGCTCATGTGCTTTTTTCCCCTTTAGATGATGTCATTGGTTAGCCTGCTTCAAAGCTACATTTTTTCTTGAATAACTGTCACACATTTACTGTTTGCTGGACCCTACAAAACTGTCACAATACTTCACTATGTCATGAATACATATGTGTTGCACAGCGACACCACATTAAGAGTCATCAAAAAGCTTTTTATTTGATCACACACCATCTCTGTGCCATGCAATGTTTTCAAATAAACAGATGCTGGTTTTGAATATCAAACGAGCGACTTTTCATGAAACTTTGCACACACATCAGAAAGTCCACACTTTTGAATTTATTTTGGGAATTGTGCATCATTTTTGGCCTTTTACTGCTCCTTTTTACACACAAGGCACGGCAAATGCATTTCTATTTTCCATGGTCCTTGTTATTCTTCTTTTTCTTCTCCGCAAACAATCGCATTTTTGAGACACTAAACGTGAACGAAAACTCACCAAACTTTACACGCACATCAGGCCTGGCGAAAAATTTGATATTTTAAAGTCGCCATACATGATAACAGAAAAATGGCTCTGTAGCGCCACCTACATAGGTTTAACGGATCCCTGTCCCGCTACGATTGTCCTATGGCTACGAAAATTGTGTGGCACCTGTAGCACATCCAGATGAACAAAAACCTCTTTGATATGTGTACCCTAAAATAGACAGGAAGTGAGGTATGAGTATTTGAATGTCCAATTTTGGCCCATTTTTGCACATTTACAGGGGTCATACTTTTGCCCGCTTCTCCTACACGGTTAACCCGATTGACTTCAAACTTGGGCTGTACCATCTCAACACCTGGGACAACATCATGGTAAAAAATCTAAAGTTTTTGACATACTATATGACGGTGGCGGGGCATCAAATTTACAGTTTCAAAATTCTTACTTAACTAAGCATTGCCGGTGGTACGTTTAATTGAGAGCCACGAAAATTGGTACACATATGTAACAGACTATGATCTACAAAAAAGCCTGTTGGTGCCATATGCTAAACCTAACAGGAAGTCCGCCAGAGGCGAGGCATCAAATTTTGTGTTTCAAAATTCTTATTTAATGAAGCATTCCCGGCTGTACATTTCACCTAGAGTTACCAACATTTGAAGACATATGTAACAGCCTTCAAGGTACAAAAAACTCTTTTTGAACCATATGCTAAACCGAACAGGAAGTCCGCCATTTTGATTTACTTTGGAACGTGTTGCCATTTTTTGGGCCATTTCATAGGGGTCTTATTTTAACGAACTCCTCCTACAGAGTTTATCCGATCATCTCCAAACTTGGTGTGATTCATCTTAAAATGTTGAAGATGAAAAGTTATTGAAAGCTTTTTATTTCGTCGCACGCTGTTGCCGTGGCATGCACAGATTGCGAAGGAAAAAATTCCCTCTTAATGAAGCATTCCCAGTTGTACGAAGCAGCTAGAGCTACGAAAATTTGGAGACAAATTTAACAGCCCACGTTGTACAAAAAAGTCTCTTGGTGCCATGTGCTAAACCCAACAGGAAGTCCCGTAGGGGCCGGTCATCACATTTTGAGGTAAAAAACTCCTCTTTAACGAAGCATTCCCGGTTGTACGTTTCACCTAGCGCTATGATAATTTAGAGGCATACATAAGAGCCCACGATGTACAAAAAAGTCTCTTGGAACCATCTGCTAAACCAAACAGGAAGTCCGCCATTTTGATTTACGTTGGGATTTGTAGCCATTTTTTGTGGCCTTTTTTAGGGGTCATATTTTAACGAACTCCTCCTACAAAATTTATCCGACTGTCTTCAAACTTGGTGTTCTTCATCTTAAGATGTTTAAGATACAAAGTTATCGGAAGTTATTTATTTTGTCGCACGCCGTTTCATGGCGATGGATTGTTTGCCAAGTAAAATGCTGCTTTTTTTTTTTGGTCTAAACATGTGCAAAAACTCATGAAACTTTACACACACATCAGGCTTGTCATAAGCATGAATATTTTAGAGATTTCTTATTAAATTTGCAATAAATGCTTCAATAGCGCCCTCTAGACATTTTTATGAAGTCTTTCCGATTATATGATTCAGCTAGATGTGTGAATATTGGCAGGCATGCCTAATATATTCAAAAAGTATTCTATATAGCCATGTGCCAATCCATTTTGATTTTATTTGTTAATTGTGCATCATTTTTGGCCTTTCCATGAAACTTTACAAACACAAAGCATGGCAAAAATGTTTAAAATTTAGATGGTTTCCTATTTGACAGTACCCCAACATGCCAGTACCCCGACGTGCAAATACCCCAACGTGGCCCGGGTTGCGAGGGCCCTTTATAGCTGCTCGCAGCTCTAGTTATTCTTCTTCTTCTTCTTTTTCTTTGTTATTATTCTTTTCCGCAAACAATCACATTTTTGAGGCACTAAACATGAACGAAAACTCACCAAACTTTACACGCAGATCGGGCTTGGCGAAAAATTTTATATTTTAAAGTCACCATACATGATAACAGAGAAATGGCTCCATAGCGCCACCTACATAGGTTAAACGGATCCCTGTCCCGCTACGATTGTCCTATGGCGACGAAAATTGTGTGGCACCCGTAGCACATCCAGATGAACAAAAACCTCTTTGATGTGTGTACCCTAAAATAGACAGAAAGTGAGGTATGATCATCTGAATGTCCAATTTTGGCCCAGTTTTGCACATTTACAGGGGTCATACTTTTGCCCGCTTCTCCTACACGGTTAACCCGATTGACTTCAAACTTGGGATGTACCATCTCAACACCTGGTACAACATCATTGTAAAAAATCTAAAGTTTTTGATATACTATATGACGGCGGCGACGCATCAAATTTAGAGTTTAAAAATTCTTACTTCACGAAGCATTGCCGGTTGTACGTTTAATCTAGAGCTACGAAAATTGGTACACATATGTAACAGGCTATGACCTACAAAAAACTCTTTTTGAACCATATGCTAAACCTCACAGGAAGTCCACCATTTTGATTTATTTTGGAATGTGTTGCCATTTTTTCTGCCATTTCATTGGGGTCTTATTTTAACGAACTCCTCCTACAGTGTTTATCCAATCATCTTCAAACTTGGTGTGATTCATCTTAAGATGTTGAAGATGAAAAGTTATTGAAAGCTTTGTATTTCGTCGACACTGTTGTTATGGCATGCACTGTTTTTAAAGGAAAAAATATATACTTAAAGAAGCATTCCCCTTTGTACGAAGCAGCTAGAGCTACGAAAATTTGTAGACATATGTAACAGCCCAAGATGTACAAAAAAGTCTCTTGGTGCCCTGTGCTAAACCCAAAAGGAAGTCCCCCAGGGGCCGGGCATCACATTTTGAGCTAAAAAACTCCTCTTTAACAAAGCATACCCGGCTGTACGTTTCACATAGAGTTACCAAAATTTGTAGAGGTATATAACAGCCCTCGAGGTACAAAAAACTCTTTTTGAACCATATGCTAAACCTAACAGGACGTCCGCCATTTTGATTTACTTTGGAATGTGTTGCCATTTTTTGGGCCATTTCATAGGGGTCATATTTTAACGAACTCCTCCTACAGAGTTTATCCGATCATCTTCAAACTTGGTGTGACTCATCTTAAGATGTTGAGGATGAAAAGTTATTGAAAGCTCTTTATTACGTTGCACGCTGTTGTCGTGGCATGCACTTTTTGCAAAGGAAAAAAATCCTTCTTAATGAAGCATTCCCAGTTGTACGAAGTAGCTAGAGCTACAAAAATTTGTAGACATTTGTAACAGCCCACAATGTACAAAAAAGTCTCTTGGTGCCATGTGCTAAACCCAACAGGAAGTCCCCCAGGGGCCGGGCATCACATTTTGAGCTAGAAAACTCCTCTTTAACGAAGCATTCCCGGTTGTACGTTTCACCTAGCGCGATGATAACTTGCAGGCATACATAAGAGCCCACGATGTACAAAAAAGTCTCTTGGAACCATGTGCTAAACCAAACAGGAAGTCTGCCATTTTCATTTACGATGGGATTTGTTGCCATTTTTTGTGGCCTTTTTCAGGGGTCATATTTTAACGAACTCCTCGTACAAAGTTCATCCGACCGTCTTCAAACTTGGTGTGTTTAATCTTAAGATGTTTAAGATGCAAAGTTATCGAAAGTTTTTTATTTTGTCGCACGCTGCTGCTATAGCGATGCATTGTTTGCCAAGTAAAGTGCTGCTTTGTTTTTTTATCTATACATGTGTGAAAACTCATGAAACTTTGCAAACACATCAGACTTGTCATGAACATGAATTTTCAGAGATTTATTGTGCAATTTGCAATAAATAGCGCCCTCTAGACATTTTTATGAAGCATTTCCGATTGTATGATTATGCTAGACCTACAAAAAAGTATTATGTAGCCATTTGCCAAACCAAAGAGGAAGTCCGCTATTTTGATTTTATTTTGGGAATTATACATCATTTTTGGCCTTTTTCATTAAACTTTGCACAGACAAGGCATGGAAAAAACTAACATTTTAAATGGTCCTTGTTCCATGTAACAGTTGTCAAGTGCTGCTTTTTTTTTTTTTTTATACACATGAAAACTCATGAAACTTTGCAAACACATCAGACTTGTCATGAACATGAATTTTTCAGAGATTTATTGTGCAATTTGCAATAAATAGCGCCCTCTAGACATTTTTATGAAGCATTTCCGATTGTATGATTATGCTAGACCTACAAAAAAGTATTATGTAGCCATTTGCTAAACCAAAGAGGAAGTCCGCTATTTTGATTTTATTTTGGGAATTATACATCATTTTTGGCCTCTTTCATTAAACTTTGCACAGACAAGGCATGGAAAAAAACTAACATTTTAAATGGTCCTTGTTCCATGTAACAGTACCCCAACGTGCCAGTACCCTGACGTGCAAGTAACCCAACGTTGTGCTCAATAGCGCCCTCTATGCATTTTTATGGAGCATTTCCAATTGTATGATTCAAGCGATACACAACTAAAGATGACTTGACCTAGATTTGTGAAAACTGGGAGGCATACCTATTAGCTTAAGACCTACAAAAAGTATTCTGTAGCCGTATGCTAAACCTAAAAGGAAGTCCGCCATTTTGAATTTATTTTGGGAATTGCACACCATCTTTGGCCTTTTGCACTCACAAAGCTTGTCAAAAACATTTTAGATGGTCCTTGTCCGATTTGACAGTACCCCAACGTGCCAGTACCCCGACGTGCAAGTACCCCAACGTGGCCCAGGTTGCGAGGGCCCTTTATAGCTGCTCGCAGCTCTAGTTTTATTTATTTTTGATAGCCTCTATGGACATTAAAAGCAATATCGTGAATGAAGGATATGCTTAATAACTCCACGGTACATGCTCCAAAAAAAAATCCCACACTTGACATGTATGCTTATAATCAAGGCCTGAAGGTATCTCTATGACAACATTCAGTTATAAATACAGCGCCAACTAGCCCTTGAGGCTTATATATAAAAAAAAAATAAAAATACCCCACATACGGTATTTTGTACAAAAAATGTACACTCATTCTAAGTGTGATAACTAAGTCATTTATGAATATTCTTTTAGTTTCCACCACTCAAATTGTTCACTGGCTTCACACCGATCCAAACGTATGTACGTTTCCATTTTGTTTTATTCATTTTTGATTGCCCCTTTGGACAATAAAAGTAACATTGTGCAATGAGTACAACGAGCGATGATGTGTATATACACTTTTACAAAAAAATACCAATCAGGGCAACTCATTGCCTAAAAATAAAAAAGGACGCTGATTTTTGCAGGTCTTAACAATCACCAAAACCCGTTGAGCTTGACACACACACTGGCAAAAAAATATTCGACATGTAAACGTTTATTATGCCATTTTCAAAGAAATTTTGCTTCCAATATGCCAGTACCCCAACGTGCCAGTACCCCAACGTGCAAGGACCCCAACGTGGCCCGGGCTGCGAGGGCCCTTTATAGCTGCTTGCAGCTCTAGTTATTATTATTAGGGCCCGAGCAGCGACCGCTGCGAGGTCCCTATTGTTTTTGTAAAAATTATTATTATTATTATTATTATTATTATTATTATTATTATTAGGGCCCGAGCAGCTACCGCTGCGAGGTCCCTATTGTTTTTCGATCGGATTATTAGGGCCCGAGCAGCGACCGCTGCGAGGTCCCTATTGTTTTTCGTTCGAATTATTATTATTATTATTATTATTATTATTATTAGGGCCCGAGCAGCTACCGCTGCGAGGTCCCTATTGTTTTTCGATCGGATTATTATTATTAGGGCCCGAGCAGCGACTGCTGCGAGGTCCCTCTTGTTTTTGTAAGAATTCTTCTTCTTCTTCTTCTTCTTCTTCTCCGTAAACGATCGCATTTTTGAGGGCCTAAACATTTACGAAAACTCACCAAACTTTGCAGTCTCTTCGGGCCCGGCGAAAAATTTGATATTATGTAGTTGCCATAACAATGCGACTCTATAGCGCCCCCTAGCGTAGAAAAATAAAAACCAATCCCGGCCCGTTTGACCTAGAGCTACGAAAATTGCCAGGCACGTGTAGCACCCCGAGACGCACAAAAAAGTCAGTGGAAGTCATTTCCTAAAATGTACAGGAAGTGAGCTATGAATTTTTTAATGTCCAATTTTGGCCTATTTTGGCACATTCATTGTGGTCATACTTTTTCCCCCTTTGCAAATATTTTTCAGCCAATTAACTTCAAACTTGGCATTTATCATCTCAAGACGTGAGAGAACAACTGGGCAAAAAGTCTTGCCTTTTTGAAATACTATATGATGGGGGCGGGGCATCAAATATTGCCTTTAAAATTTCATTTGTCCAGAAAGAGCAAATGCTTAATAACTCCCATGTTCAAGCTCCAAAAAATCTCAAACTTCTCAGGCAATGTAATAGTCACGGCCTGAAAACATCTATATGATAAAATTCAGTTATACATATAGCGCCACCTAGTGGTAACAATAAATGTCATACTTTACGTTTTTAGCTACTGCGCTGAGCTCGTTGAAGGGATCCAGTTGAAAATTGGTCAGAAAAGCCTTAAGATGTTGATCATGCCCCACACCGAATATTGTAACTTTTCGCCAAAGGGCGTGGCCGCTACGGTGCCGCAAAGTCTAAAGATTTTTCGTGACAATAAAAGCTGCATTAACTTGACCGAGATGATCCTATCTTCTCAAAATTTCACACATTTGATGAGAGTCCAGCCCTAAAGACATCTATGAACTTATATTTCATCTTACTGATTGCGCCACCTAGTGGCAATTTTTTTTTCTTACGAATTTTCTTCTACGTTTTTCTCCAAACACGTTAACTGGACCTACCTCATATTTGCTCAGATGAGGGATTCGGCCTTCATGATGTCACAACACGAAGTTTGTGAGTTTTCGCGAATCGCTGTGGGCGTGGCTAAGCACTGTTCGCCAAGAAAACAACGCCAGTTTTGAGGGTCTAAACATGCGCAGAAACTCATGAAACTTGGCACACACATCTGGCCTGGTAAAATGGACAATATTTTATTATTGATTGTGCTATTTTTACAAAAATGACTCAATAGCGCCCCCTAGGAATTTTTAATGAAGCAGCCCCGGTTGTACGTTTAAGCAAGATCTACGAAAATTTTTAGGTGTATGAGGGAGCCCAAGACCTACAAAAAAGTCTCTTGGACCCATATGCTAAAATGAACAGGAAGTGAGCTACGAATTTTTGAATGTCCCATTTTTGACGATTTTTGCACATTCACAGGAGGCAGACTTTTGCCCACTTCTCCTACACGTTTCATCTGACTGAGTTAAGACTTGACCTGGACCATGTCAAGACCTGAGCCAACGACAGGGGGAAAAATCTTGACTACTATCTATCTATCTATCTATCTATCTATCTATCTTGAAATACTATATGATGAAGGCGGGGCATCAAAATTTGTGTTTCGCACTGAAAAAGGATATGCTTAATAACTCCCCGGTACATGCTCCAAAAAATCCCAAACTTGACATGTATGTTTATCGTCAAGGCCTGAAGCTATCTCTATGACAACATTCAGTTATATATGCAGCGTCACCTAGCCCTTGAGGCATAAAAAAAAAATACCCCACATACGGTATTTTGTACAAAAAATGTAAACTCATTCTAAGTGTGATAACTAAGTCATTTATGAATATTCTTTTAGTTTCCACCACTCAAAATGTTCACTGGCATCAGACTTATCCAAACATATATATATTTTTATTTATTTTTGATAGCCTCTGTGTACATTAAAAGCAATATCGTGAATGAAGGATATGCATAATAACTCCACGGTACATGCTCCAAAAAAAATCCCACACTTGACATGTATGCTTATAATCAAGGCCTGAAGGTATCTCTATGACAACATTCAGTTATAAATACAGCGCCACCTAGCCCTTGAGGCATAATATATATTAAAAAAAACAACACATACGGTATTTTGTACAAAAAATGTAAACTCATTCTAAGTGTGATAACTAAGTCATTTATGAATATTCTTTTAGTTTCCACCACTCAAATTGTTAACTGGCTTCACACCGATCCAAACGTATGTACGTTTCCATTTTGTTTGATTCATTTTTGATTGCCCCTTTGGACAATAAAAGTAACATTGTGCAATGAGTACAACGAGCGATGATGTATATATACACTTTTACAAAAAATACCAGTCAGGGCAACTCGTTGCCTAAAAATAAATAAGGACGCTGATTTTTGCAGGTCTTAACAATCACCAAAACCCGTTGAGCTTGACACACACTGGCAAAAAAACTATTCTACATGTAAACGTTTATTATGCCATTTTCAAAGAAATTTTGCTTCCAATATGCCAGTACCCCAACGTGCCAGTACCCTAACGTGCAAGTATCCCAACGTGCAAGGACCCCAACGTGGCCCGGGCTACGAGGGCCCTTTATAGCTGCTCGCAGCTCTAGTTATTCTTCTTCTTCTTCTTCTTCTTCTTCTTCTTCTTCTTCTTTATTCTCCGCAAACGATCGCGATTTTGGGTACCTAAACATTCACGAAAACTCACCGAACTTTGCACACTCCTCAGGCCCGGCGAAAAATTTTAGATTATTAAGTCGTCATAACAATGCGACTCGATAGCGCCCCCTAGCGTAGAAAAATAAAAACCAAGCCCGGCACGTTTGAGCTAGAGCAACAAAAATTGGCAGGCACGTGTAGCACCCCGAGACGCACAAAAAAGTCTATTGGGACCATGTAGCTAAAATGTACAGGAAGTGAGCTATGAATTTTTTTATGTCCAATTTTGGCCTATTTTGGAACATTCACTGTGGTCATGCTTTTTCCCCCTTTGCAAACATTTTTCATCCAATTGACTTCAAACTTGGCATTTATCATCTCAAGACCTGAGAGAACAACTGGGCAAAACATCTTGCCTTTTTGAAATACTATATGACGGGGGCGGGGCATCAAATATTGCCTTTAAAATTTCATTTGTCCAGAAAGAGCAAATGCTTAATAACTCCCATGTTCAAGCTCCAAAAAATCTCAAACTTCTCAGGCAACGTAATAGTCACGGCCTGAAAACATCTATATGATAAAATTCAGTTATACATATAGCGCCACCTCGTGGTTACAATAAATGTCATACTTTACGTTTTTAGCTACTGTGCTGAGCTTGTTGAAGGGATCCATTTGAAAATTGGTCAGAAAAGCCTTAAGATGTTGATCATGCCCCACACCGAATATTGTAACTTTTCGCCAAAGGGCGTGGCCGCTACGGTGACGCAAAGTCTGAAGATTTTTCGTGAAAATAAAAGCTGCATTAACTTGACCGAGATGATCCTATCTTCTCAAAATTTCACACATTTGATGAGAGTCCAGCCCTAAAGACATCTACTGACTTATATTTCATCTAACTGATAGCGCCACCTAGTGGCAATTTTTTTTCTTACGAATTTTCTTCTACGTTTTTCTCCAAACACGTTAACTGGACCTACCTCATATTTGCTCAGAGGAGGGTTTCGGCCTTCATGATGTCACAACACGAAGTTTGTGAGTTTTCGCGAATTGCTGTAGGCGTGGCTAAGCACTGTTCGCCAAGAAAACAACGCCAGTTTTGAGGGTCTAAATATGCACAGAAACTCCTGAAACTTGGCACACACATCTGGCCTGGTAAAATGAGCAATATTTTATTGTTGATTGTGCTATTTTTACAAAAATGACTCAATAGCGCCCCCTCGAAATTTTTAACGAAGCAGCCCCGGTTGTACGTTTAAGCAAGAACGCCGAATATGTTTAGGTGTATGAGGGAGCCCAAGACCTACAAAAAAGTCTCTTGTACCCATATGCTAAAATGAACAGGAAGTGAGCTACGAATTTTTGAATGTCCCATTTTTGACGATTTTTGCACATTCACAGGGGGCAGACTTTTGCCCACTTCTCCTACACGTTTCATCCGACTGAGTTAAGACTTGGCCTGGACCATGTCAAGACCTGAGCCAACGACAGGGGGAAAAATTTTGACTTTTCGAAATACTATATGATGAGGGCGGGGCATCAAAATGTGTGTTTCACAATGAAAAAGGATATGCTTGATAACTCCCCGGTACATGCTCCAAAAAATCCCAAACTTGACATGTATGTTTATCGTCAAGGCCTGAAGCTATCTCTATGACAACATTCAGTTATATATGCAGCGCCACCTAGCCCTTGAGGCATAAAATAAAAATACCCCACATACGGTATTTTGTACAAAAAATGTAAACTCATTCTAAGTGTGATAACTAAGTCATTTATGAATATTCTTTTAGTTTCCACCACTCAAAATGTTCACTGGCATCAGACTTATCCAAACATATATATATTTTTATTTATTTTTGATAGCCTCTGTGGACATTAAAAGCAATATCGTGAATGAAGGATATGCTTAATAACTCCACGGTACATGCTCCAAAAAAAATCCCACACTTGACATGTATGCTTATAATCAAGGCCTGAAGGTATCTCGATGACAACATTCAGTTATAAATACAGCGCCACCTAGCCCTTGAGGCTTATATAAAAAAAAAACCCACATACGGTATTTTGTACAAAAAAATGTAAACTCATTCTAAGTGTGATGACTAAGTCATTTATGAATATTCTTTTAGTTTCCACCACTCAAATTGTTCACTGGCTTCACACCGATCCAAACGGTATGTACGTTTCCATTTTGTTTTATTCATTTTTGATTGCCCCTTTGGACAATAAAAGTAACATTGTGCAATGAGTACAACGAGCGATGATGTATATATACACTTTTACAAAAAATACCAATAAGGGCAACTCATTGCCTAAAAATAAAAAAGGACGCTGATTTTTGCAGGTCTTAACAATCACCAAAACCCGTTGAGCTTGACACACACTGGCAAAAAAAATATTCTACATGTAAACGTTTATTATGCCATTTTCAAAGAAATTTTGCTTCCAATATGCCAGTACCCCAACGTGCCAGTACCCCAACATGCAAGTACCCCAACGTGGCCCGGGCTGCGAGGGCCCTTTATAGCTGCTCGCAGCTCTAGTTAGGGCCCGAGCAGCGACCGCTGCGAGGTCCCTATTGTTTTTGTAAAAATTATTATTATTATTAGTATTATTATTATTATTATTATTATTATTATTATTATTATTATTATTATTATTATTATTATTCTTTATTCTCCGCAAACGATCGCGATTTTGGGTACCTAAACATTCACGAAAACTCACCGAACTTTGCACACTCCTCAGGCCCGGCGAAAAATTTGATATTATTAAGTCGTCATAACAATGCGACTCGATAGCGCCCCCTAGCGTAGAAAAATAAAAACCAAGCCCGGCACGTTTGAGCTAGAGCAACAAAAATTGGCAGGCACGTGTAGCACCCCGAGACGCACAAAAAAGTCTATTGGGACCATGTAGTTAAAATGTACAGGAAGTGAGCTATGAATTTTTTTATGTCCAATTTTGGCCTATTTTGGCACATTCACTGTGGTCATGCTTTTTCCCCCTTTGCAAACATTTTTCATCCAATTGACTTCAAACTTGGCATTTATCATCTCAAGTCCTGAGAGAACAACTGGGCAAAACATCTTGCCTTTTTGAAATACTATATGACGGGGGCGGGGCATCAAATATTGCCTTTAAAATTTCATTTGTCCAGAAAGAGCAAATGCTTAATAACTCCCATGTTCAAGCTCCAAAAAATCTCAAACTTCTCAGGCAACGTAATAGTCACGGCCTGAAAACATCTATATGATAAAATTCAGTTATACATATAGCGCCACCTAGTGGTTACAATAAATGTCATACTTTACGTTTTTAGCTACTGTGCTGAGCTTGTTGAAGGGATCCATTTGAAAATTGGTCAGAAAAGCCTTAAGATGTTGATCATGCCCCACACCGAATATTGTAACTTTTCGCCAAAGGGCGTGGCCGCTACGGTGACGCAAAGTCTGAAGATTTTTCGTGAAAATAAAAGCTGCATTAACTTGACCGAGATGATCCTATCTTCTCAAAATTTCACACATTTGATGAGAGTCCAGCCCTAAAGACATCTACTGACTTATATTTCATCTAACTGATAGCGCCACCTAGTGGCAATTTTTTTTCTTACGAATTTTCTTCTACGTTTTTCTCCAAACACGTTAACTGGACCTACCTCATATTTGCTCAGATGAGGGTTTCGGCCTTCATGATGTCACAACACGAAGTTTGTGAGTTTTCGCGAATTGCTGTGGGTGTGGCTAAGCGCTGTTCGCCAAGAAAACAATGCCAGTTTTGAGGGTCTAAACATGCACAGAAACTCATGAAACTTGGCACACACATCTGGCCTGGTAAAATGAGCAATATTTTATTGTTGATTGTGCTATTTTTACAAAAATGACTCAATAGCGCCCCCTCGAAATCTTTAACGAAGCAGCCCCGGTTGTACGTTTAAGCAAGAACGACGAATATTTTTAGGTGTATGAGGGAGCCCAAGACCTACAAAAAAGTCTCTTGTACCCATATGCTAAAATGAACAGGAAGTGAGCTACGAATTTTTGAATGTCCCATTTTTGACGATTTTTGCACATTCACAGGGGGCAGACTTTTGCCCACTTCTCCTACACGTTTCATCCGACTGAGTTAAGACTTGGCCTGGACCATGTCAAGACCTGAGCCAACGACAAGGGGAAAAATTTTGACTTTTCGAAATACTATATGATGAGGGCGGGGCATCAAAATTTGTGTTTCGCAATGAAAAAGGATATGCTTGATAACTCCCCGGTACATGCTCCAAAAAATCCCAAACTTGACATGTATGTTTATCGTCAAGGCCTGAAGTTATCTCTATGACAACATTCAGTTATATATGCAGCGCCACGTAGCCCTTGAGGCATGAAAAAAAAATACCCCACATACGGTATTTTGTACAAAAAATGTAAACTCATTCTAAGTGTGATAACGAAGTCATTTATGAATATTCTTTTAGTTTCCACCACTCAAAATGTTCACTGGCATCAGACTTATCCAAACATATATATATTTTTATTTATTTTTGATAGCCTCTATGGACATTAAAAGCAATATCGTGAATGAAGGATATGCTTAATAACTCCACGGTACATGCTCCAAAAAAAATCCCACACTTGACATGTATGCTTATAATCAAGGCCTGAAGGTATCTCTATGACAACATTCAGTTATAAATACAGCGCCACCTAGCCCTTGAGGCATAATATATATTAAAAAAAACAACACATACGGTATTTTGTACAAAAAATGTAAACTCATTCTAAGTGTGATAACTAAGTCATTTATGAATATTCTTTTAGTTTCCACCACTCAAATTGTTCACTGGCTTCACACCGATCCAAACGTATGTACGTTTCCATTTTGTTTTATTCATTTTTGATTGCCCCTTTGGACAATAAAAGTAACATTGTGCAATGAGTACAACGAGCGATGATGTGTATATACACTTTTACAAAAAAATACCAATCAGGGCAACTCATTGCCTAAAAATAAAAAAGGACGCTGATTTTTGCAGGTCTTAACAATCACCAAAACCCGTTGAGCTTGACACACACACTGGCAAAAAAATATTCTACATGTAAACGTTTATTATGCCATTTTCAAAGAAATTTTGCTTCCAATATGCCAGTACCCCAATGTGCCAGTACCCCAACGTGCAAGTACCCCAACGTGCAAGGACCCCAACGTGGCCCGGGCTGCGAGGGCCCTTTATAGCTGCTCGCAGCTCTAGTTATTAGGGCCCGAGCAGCTACCGCTGCGAGGTCCCTATTGTTTTTCGATCGGATTATTATTATTAGGGCCCGAGCAGCTACTGCTGCGAGGTCCCTATTGTTTTTCGATCGGATTATTATTAGGGCCCGAGCAGCGACCGCTGCGAGGTCCCTATTGTTTTTGTAAAAATTATTATTATTATTATTATTATTATTATTAATATTATTATTATTATTATTATTATTCTTTATTCTCCTCAAACGATCGCGATTTTGGGTACCTAAACATTCACGAAAACTCACCGAACTTTGCGCACTCTTCGGGCCCGGCGAAAAATTTGATATTATGAAGGCGTCATAACAA
Organism: Festucalex cinctus; assembly: GCF_051991245.1. Classification (NCBI taxonomy): domain Eukaryota; kingdom Metazoa; phylum Chordata; class Actinopteri; order Syngnathiformes; family Syngnathidae; genus Festucalex; species Festucalex cinctus. Next base: position 4,118,183 of record NC_135418.1, on the reverse strand, counting down.
CGCGACTCTATAGCGCCCCCTAGCGTAGAAAAATAATAACCAAGCCCGGCACGTTTGAGCTAGAGCAACGAAAATTGGCAGGCACGTGTAGCACCCCGAGACGCACAAAAAAGTCTATTGGGACCATGTAGCTAAAATGTACAGGAAATGAGCTATGAATTTTTTAATGTCCAATTTTGGCCTATTTTGGCACATTCACTGTGGTCATGCTTTTTCCCCCTTTGCAAACATTTTTCATCCAGTTGACTTCAAAATTGGCATTTATCATCTCAAGACCTGAGACAACAACTGGGCAAAAAACCTTGACTTTTTGAAATACTATATGACGGGGGCGGGGCATCAAATATTGCCTTGAAAATTTCATTTGTCCAGAAAGAGCAAATGCTTAATAACTCCCATGTTCAAGCTCCGAAAAATCTCAAACTTCTCAGACAACGTAATAGTCACGGCCTGAAAACATCTATATGATAAAATTCAGTTATACATATAGCGCCACCTAGTGGTAACAATAAATGTCATACTTTACGTTTTTAGCTACTGTGCTGAGCTCGTTGAAGGGATCCAGTTGAAAATTGGTCAGAAAAGCCTTAAGATGTTGATCATGCCCCACACCGAATATTGTAACTTTTCGCCAAAGGGCGTGGCCGCTACGGTGACGCAAAGTCTGAAGATTTTTCGTGACAATAAAAGCTGCATTAACTTGACCGAGATGATCCTATCTTCTCAAAATTTCACACATTTGATGAGAGTCCAGCCCTAAAGACATCTACGAACTTATATTTCATCTTACTGATAGCGCCACCTAGTGGCATTTTTTTTTTCTTACGAATTTTCTTCTACGTTTTTGTCCAAACACGTTAACTGGACCTACCTCAGATTTGCTCAGATGAGGGTTTCGGCCTTCATGATGTCACAACACGAAGTTTGTGAGTTTTCGTGAATTGCTGTGGGCGTGGCTAAGCGCTGTTCGCCAAGAAAACAACGCCGGTTTTGAGGGTCTAAACATGCACAGAAACTCATGAAACTTGGCACACACATCTGGCCTGGTAAAATTAGCAATATTTTAATGTTGATTGTGCTATTTTTACAAAAATGACTCAATAGCGCCCCCTAGAAAATTTTAACGAAGCAGCCCCGGTTGTACGTTTAAGCAAGATCTACGAAAAATTTTAGGTGTATGAGGGAGCCCAAGACCTACATAAAAGTCTCTTGGACCCATATGCTAAAATGAACAGGAAGTGAGCTACGAATTTTTGAATGTCCCATTTTTGATGATTTTTGCACATTTACAGGGGGCATACTTTTGCCCACTTCTTCTCCACGTTTCATCCGACTGAGTTAAGACTTGACCTGGACAATGTCAAGACCTGAGCCAACGACAGGGGGGAAAATCTTGACTTTTCGAAATACTATATGATGAGGGCGTGGCATCAAAATTTGTGTTTCGCAATGAAAAAGGATATGCTTGATAACTCCCCGGTACATGCTCCAAAAAATCCCAAACTTGACATGTATGTTTATCGTCAAGGCCTGAAGTTATCTCTATGACAACATTCAGTTATATATGCAGCGCCACCTCGCCCTTGAGGCATAAAAAAAAAATACCCCACATACGGTATTTTGTACAAAAAATGTAAACTCATTCTAAGTGTGATAACTCAGTCATTTATGAATATTCTTTTAGTTTCCACCACTCAAAATGTTCACTGGCATCAGACTTATCCAAACATATATATATTTTTATTTATTTTTGATAGCCTCTGTGGACATTAAAAGCAATATCGTGAATGAAGGATATGCTTAATAACTCCACGATACATGCTCCAAAAAAAATCCCACACTTGACATGTATGCTTATAATCAAGGCCTGAAGATATCTCTATGACAACATTCAGTTATAAATACAGCGCCATCTAGCCCTTGAGGCATATTATATAAATAAAATAAAAAAACACATACGGTATTTTGTACAAAAAATGTAAACTCATTCTAAGTGTGATAACTAAGTCATTTATGAATATTCTTTTAGTTTCCACCACTCAAATTGTTCACTGGCTTCACACCGATCCAAACGTATGTACGTTTCCATTTTGTTTTATTCATTTTTGATTGCCCCTTTGGACAATAAAAGTAACATTGTGCAATGAGTACAACGAGCGATGATGTCTATATACACTTTTACAAAAAGTACCAATCAGGGCAACTCATTGCCTAAAAATAAAAAAGGACGCTGATTTTTGCAGGTCTTAACAATCACCAAAACCCGTTGAGCTTGACACAGACTGGCAAAAAAAAAATTCTACATGTAAACGTTTATTATGCCATTTTCAAAGAAATTTTGCTTCCAATATGCCAGTACCCCAACGTGCCAGTACCCTAACGTGCAAGTACCCCAACGTGCAAGGACCCCAACGTGGCCCGGGCTGCGAGGGCCCTTTATAGCTGCTCGCAGCTCTAGTTATTATTATTATTATTATTATTATTCTCCGTAAACGATCACGATTTTGGGTACCTAAACATTTACGAAAACTCACCAAACTTTGCACACTCCTCAGGCCCGGCGAAAAATTTGATATTATGAAGTCGTCATAACAACGCGACTCTATAGCGCCCCCTAGCATAGAAAAATAAAAACCAAGCCCGGCATGTTTGAGCTAGAGCAACGAAAATTGGCAGGCACGTGTAGCACCCCGAGACGCACAAAAAAGTCTATTGGGACCATGTAGCTAAAATGTACAGGAAGTGAGCTATGAATTTTTTAATGTCCAATTTTGGCCTATTTTGGCACATTCACTGTGGTCATGCTTTTTCCCCCTTTGCAAACATTTTTCATCCAATTGACTTCAAACTTGGCATTTATCATCTCAAGACCTGAGAGAACAACTGGGGAAAAAATCTTGCCTTTTCGAAATACTATATGACGGGGGCGGGGCATCAAATATTGCCTTTAAAATTTCATTTGTCCAGAAAGAGCAAATGCTTAATAACTCCCATGTTCAAGCTCCAAAAAATCTCAAACTTATCAGGCAACTTAATAGTCACGGCCTGAAAACATCTATATGATAAAATTCAGTTATCCATGTAGCGCCACCTAGTGGTAACAATAATTGTCATACTTTACGTTTTTAGCTACTGTGCTGAGCTCGTTGAAGGGATCCAGTTGAAAATTGGTCAGAAAAGCCTTAAGATGTTGATCATGCCCCACACCGAATATTGTAACTTTTCGCCAAAGGGCGTGGCCGCTACGGTGCCGCAAAGTCTGAAGATTTCTCGTGACAACAAAAGCTGCATTAACTTGACCGAGATGATGCTATCTTCTCAAAATTTTACACAATTGATGAGAGTCCAGCCCTAAAGACATCTACAAACTTATATTTCATCTTACTGATAGCGCCACCTGCTGGCAATTTTTTTTCTTGAGATTTTTCTTCAATGTTTTTCTCCAACCATGTTAACTGGACCTACCTCATATTTGCTCAGATGAGGGTGTCGGCCTTCATGCTGTCACAACACGAAGTTTGTGAGTTTTCGCGAGTCGCTGTGGGCGTGGCTAAGCGCTGTTCGCCAAGAAAACAACGCCAATATTGAGGGCCTAAACTGGCACAGAAACACACGAAACCTGGCACACACAGCTGGCCTGGCAAAATGAGCAATTTTTTATCGGCGATTGTGCTATTTTTACAAAAATGACTCAATAGCGCCCCCTAGAAATCTTTAACGAAACAGCCCCAGTTGTACGTTTAAGCAAGAACGACGAATATTTTTAGGTGTATGAGGGAGCCCAAGACCTACAAAAAAGTCTCTTGTACCCATATGCTAAAATGAACAGGAAGTGAGCTACGAATTTTTGAATGTCCCATTTTTGACGATTTTTGCACATTCACAGGGGGCAGACTTTTGCCCACTTCTCCTACACGTTTCATCCGACTGAGTTAAGACTTGGCCTGGACCATGTCAAGACCTGAGCCAACGACAGGGGAAAAATTTTGACTTTTCAAAATACTATATGATGAGGGCGGGGCATCAAAATTTGTGTTTCGCAATGAAAAAGGATATGCTTGATAACTCCCCGGTACATGCTCCAAAAAATCCCAAACTTGACATGTATGTTTATCGTCAAGGCCTGAAGTTATCTCTATGACAACATTCAGTTATATATGCAGCGCCACCTAGCCCTTGAGGCAAGAAAAAAAAATACCCCACATACGGTATTTTGTACAAAAAATGTAAACTCATTCTAAGTGTGATAACGAAGTCATTTATTAATATTCTTTTAGTTTCCACCACTCAAAATGTTCACTGGCATCAGACCTATCCAAACATATATATATTTTTATTTATTTTTGATAGCCTCTATGGACATTAAAAGCAATATCGTGAATGAAGGATATGCTTAATAACTCCACGGTACATGCTCCAAAAAAAATCCCACACTTGACATGTATGCTTATAATCAAGGCCTGAAGGTATCTCTATGACAACATTCAGTTATAAATACAGCGCCACCTAGCCCTTGAGGCTTATATAAAAAAAATAAAATACCCCACATACGGTATTTTGTACAAAAAATGTACACTCATTCTAAATGTGATAACTAAGTCATTTATGAATATTCTTTTAGTTTCCACCACTCAAATTGTTCACTGGCTTCACACCGATCCAAACGTATGTACGTTTCCATTTTGTTTTATTCATTTTTGATTGCCCCTTTGGACAATAAAAGTAACATTGTGCAATGAGTACGACGAGCGATGATGTGTATATACACTTTTACAAAAAAATACCAATCAGGGCAACTCATTGCCTAAAAATAAAGGACGCTGATTTTTGCAGGTCTTAACAATCACCAAAACCCGTTGAGCTTGACACACACACTGGCAAAAAAATATTCTACATGTAAACGTTTATTATGTCATTTTCAAAGAAATTTTGCTTCCAATATGCCAGTACCCCAATGTGCCAGTACCCCAACGTGCAAGTACCCCAACGTGCAAGGACCCCAACGTGGCCCGGGCTGCGAGGGCCCTTTATAGCTGCTCGCAGCTCTAGTTATTATTATTCTTCTTCTTTATTCTCCGCAAACGATCCCGATTTTGGGTACCTAAACATTCACGAAAACTCACCGAACTTTGCACACTCCTCAGGCCCGGCGAAAAATTTGATATTATGAGGTCGTCATAACAACGCAACTCTATAGCGCCCCCTAGCGTAGAAAAATAAAAACCAAGCCCGGCACGTTTGAGCTAGAGCAACGAAAATTGGCAGGCACGTGTAGCACCCCGAGATGCACAAAAAAAGTCTATTGGGACCATGTAGCTAAAATGTACAGGAAATGAGCTATGAATTTTTTAATGTCCAATTTTGGCCTATTTTGGCACATTCACTGTGGTCATGCTTTTTCCCCCTCTGCAAACATTTTTCATCCAATGAACTTCAAACTTGGCATTTATCATCTCAAGATGTGAGAGAACAACTGGGCAAAAAGTCTTGCCTTTTCGAAATACTATATGATGGGGGCGGGGCATCAAATATTGCCTTTAAAATTTCATTTGTCCAGAAAGAGCAAATGCTTAATAACTCCCATGTTCAAGCTCCAAAAAATCTCAAACTTCTCAGGCAATGTAATAGTCACGGCCTGAAAACATCTATATGATAAAATTCAGTTATACATATAGCGCCACCTAGTGGTAACAATAAATGTCATACTTTACGTTTTTAGCTACTGTGCTGAGCTCGTTGAAGGGATCCAGTTGAAAATTGGTCAGAAAAGCCTTAAGATGTTGATCATGCCCCACACCGAATATTGTAACTTTTCGCCAAAGGGCGTGGCCGCTACGGTGCCGCAAAGTCTAAAGATTTTTCGTGACAATAAAAGCTGCATGAACTTGACCGAGATGATCCTATCTTCTCAAAATTTCACACATTTGATGAGAGTCCAGCCCTAAAGACATCTATGAACTTATATTTCATCTTACTGATAGCGCCACCTAGTGGCAATTTTTTTTCTTACGAATTTTCTTCTACGTTTTTCTCCAAACACGTTAACTGGACCTACCTCATATTTGCTCAGATGAGGGATTCGGCCTTCATGATGTCACAACACGAAGTTTGTGAGTTTTCGCGAATCGCTGTGGGCGTGGCTAAGCACTGTTCGCCAAGAAAACAACGCCAGTTTTTAGGGTCTAAACATGCGCAGAAACTCATGAAACTTGGCACACACATCTGGCCTGGTAAAATGAACAATATTTTATTGTTGATTGTGCTATTTTTACAAAAATGACTCAATAGCGCCCCCTAGGAATTTTTAATGAAGCAGCCCCGGTTGTACGTTTAAGCAAGATCTACGAAAATTTTTAGGTGTATGAGGGAGCCCAAGACCTACAAAAAAGTCTCTTGGACCCATATGCTAAAATGAACAGGAAGTGAGCTACGAATTTTTTAATGTCCCATTTTTGACGATTTTTGCACATTCACAGGGGGCAGACTTTTGCCCACTTCTCCTACACGTTTCATCTGACTGAGTTAAGACTTGACCTGGACCATGTCAAGACCTGAGCCAACGACAGGGGGAAAAATCTTGACTTTTCGAAATACTATATGATGAAGGCGGGGCATCAAAATTTGTGTTTCGCACTGAAAAAGGATATGCTTAATAACTCCCCGGTACATGCTCCAAAAAATCCCAAACTTGACATGTATGTTTATCGTCAAGGCCTGAAGCTATCTCTATGACAACATTCAGTTATATATGCAGCGTCACCTAGCCCTTGAGGCATAAAAAAAAAATACCCCACATACGGTATTTTGTACAAAAAATGTAAACTCATTCTAAGTGTGATAACTAAGTCATTTATGAATATTCTTTTTGTTTCCACCACTCAAAATGTTCACTGGCATCAGACTTATCCAAACATATATATATTTTTATTTATTTTTGATAGCCTCTGTGGACATTAAAATCAATATCGTGAATGAAGGATATGCATAATAACTCCACGGTACATGCTCCAAAAAAAATCCCACACTTGACATGTATGCTTATAATCAAGGCCTGAAGGTATCTCTATGACAACATTCAGTTATAAATACAGCGCCGCCTAGCCCTTGAGGCTTATATGAAAAAAAAATAAAAAATACCCCACATACGGTATTTTGTACAAAAAATGTACACTCATTCTAAGTGTGATAACTAAGTCATTTATGAATATTCTTTTAGTTTCCACCACTCAAATTGTTCACTGGCTTCACACCGATCCAAACGTATGTACGTTTCCATTTTGTTTTATTCATTTTTGATTGCCCCTTTGGACAATAAAAGTAACATTGTGCAATGAGTACAACGAGCGATGATGTGTATATACACTTTTACATAAAAATACCAATCAGGGCAACTCATTGCCTAAAAATAAAAAAGGACGCTGATTTTTGCAGGTCTTAACAATCACCAAAACCCGTTGAGCTTGATACACACACTGGCAAAAAATATTCTACATGTAAACATTTATTATGCCATTTTCAAAGAAATTTTGCTTCCAATATGCCAGTACCCCAACGTGCAAGTACCCCAACGTGCAAGGACCCCAACGTGGCCCGGGCTGCGAGGGCCCTTTATAGCTGCTCGCAGCTCTAGTTAGGGCCCGAGCAGCGACCGCTGCGAGGTCCCTATTGTTTTTGTAAAAATTATTATTATTATTATTAGGGCCCGAGCAGCGACCGCTGCGAGGTCCCTATTGTTTTTCGTTCGAATTATTATTATTATTATTATTATTATTCTTCTCCGTAAACGATCGCATTTTTGAGTACCTAAACATTCACGAAAACTCACCAAACTTTGCACACTCCTCAGGCCCGGCGAAAAATTTGATATTATGAAGTCGTCATAACAACGCGACTCTATAGCGCCCCCTAGCATAGAAAAATAAAAACCAAGCCCGGCATGTTTGAGCTAGAGCAACGAAAATTGGCAGGCACGTGTAGCACCCCGAGACGCACAAAAAAGTCTATTGGGACCATGTAGCTAAAATGTACAGGAAGTGAGCTATGAATTTTTTAATGTCTAATGTTGGCCTATTTTGGCACATTCACTGTGGTCATGCTTTTTCCCCCTTTGCAAACATTTTTCATCCAATTGACTTCAAACTTGGCATTTATCATCTCAAGACCTGAGAGAACAACTGGGGAAAAAATCTTGCCTTTTCGAAATACTATATGACGGGGGCGGGGCATCAAATATTGCCTTTAAAATTTCATTTGTCCAGAAAGAGCAAATGCTTAATAACTCCCATGTTCAAGCTCCAAAAAATCTCAAACATATCAGGCAACTTAATAGTCACGGCCTGAAAACATCTATATGATAAAATTCAGTTATCCATGTAGCGCCACCTAGTGGTAACAATAATTGTCATACTTTACGTTTTTAGCTACTGTGCTGAGCTCGTTGAAGGGATCCAGTTGAAAATTGGTCAGAAAAGCCTTAAGATGTTGATCATGCCCCACACCGAATATTGTAACTTTTCGCCAAAGGGCGTGGCCGCTACGGTGCCGCAAAGTCTGAAGATTTCTCGTGACAACAAAAGCTGCATTAACTTGACCGAGATGATGCTATCTTCTCAAAATTTTACACAATTGATGAGAGTCCAGCCCTAAAGACATCTACAAACTTATATTTCATCTTACTGATAGCGCCACCTACTGGCAATTTTTTTTCTTACGATTTTTCTTCAATGTTTTTCTCCAACCATATTAACTGGACCTACCTCATATTTGCTCAGATGAGGGTGTCGGCCTTCATGCTGTCACAACACGAAGTTTGTGAGTTTTCGCGAGTCGCTGTGGGCGTGGCTAAGCGCTGTTCGCCAAGAAAACAACGCCAATTTTGAGGGCCTAAACTGGCACAGAAACACACGAAACTTGGCACACACAGCTGGCCTGGCAAAATGAGCAATTTTTTATCGGCGATTGTGCTATTTTTACAAAAATGACTCAATAGCGCCCCCTAGAAATCTTTAACGAAACAGCCCCAGTTGTACGTTTAAGCAAGAACGACGAATATTTTTAGGTGTATGAGGGAGCCCAAGACCTACAAAAAAGTCTCTTGTACCCATGTGCTAAAATGAACAGGAAGTGAGCTATGAATTTTTGAATGTCCCATTTTTGATGATTTTTGCACATTCACAGGGGGCAGACTTTTGCCCACCTCTCCTACACGTTTCATCCGACTGAGTTAAGACTTGGCCTGGACCATGTCAAGACCTGAGCCAACGACAGGGGGAAAAATTTTGACTTTTCGAAATACTATATGATGAGGGCGGGGCATCAAAATTTGTGTTTCGCAATGAAAAAGGATATGCTTGATAACTCCCCGGTACATGCTCCAAAAAATCCCAAACTTGACATGTATGTTTATCGTCAAGGCCTGAAGTTATCTCTATGACAACATTCAGTTATATATGCAGCGCCACCTAGCCCTTGAGGCATGAAAAAAAAATACCCCACATACGGTATTTTGTACAAAAAATGTAAACTCATTCTAAGTGTGATAACGAAGTCATTTATGAATATTCTTTTAGTTTCCACCACTCAAAATGTTCACTGGCATCAGACTTATCCAAACATATATATATTTTTATTTATTTTTGATAGCCTCTATGGACATTAAAAGCAATATCGTGAATGAAGGATATGCTTAATAACTCCACGGTACATGCTCCAAAAAAAATCCCACACTTGACATGTATGCTTATAATCAAGGCCTGAAGGTATCTCTATGACAACATTCAGTTATAAATACAGCGCCACCAAGCCGTTGAGGCTTATATAAAAAAAATTAAAAAAAATACCCCACATACGGTATTTTGTACAAAAAATGTACACTCATTCTAAGTGTGATAACTAAGTCATTTATGAATATTCTTTTAGTTTCCACCACTCAAATTGTTCACTGGCTTCACACCGATCCAAACGTATGTACGTTTCCATTTTGTTTTATTCATTTTTGATTGCCCCTTTGGACAATAAAAGTAAACATTGTGCAATGAGTACATCGAGCGATGATGTGTATATACACTTTTACAAAAAAAATACCAATCAGGGCAACTCATTGCCTAAAAATAAATAAGGACGCTGATTTTTGCAGGTCTTAACAATCACCAAAATCCGTTGAGCTTGACAGACACTGGCAAAAAAAATATTCTACATGTAAACGTTTATTATGCCATTTTCAAAGAAATTTTGCTTCCAATATGCCAGTACCCCAACGTGCCAGTACCCCAACGTGCAAGTACCCCAACGTGCAAGGACCCCAACGTGGCCCGGGCTGCGAGGGCCCTTTATAGCTGCTCGCAGCTCTAGTTATTCTTCTTCTTCTTCTTCTTCTTCTCCGTAAACGATCGCATTTTTGAGGACCTAAACATTCACGAAAACTCACCAAACTTTGCACACTCCTCAGGCCCGGCGAAAAATTTTATATTATGAAGTCGTCATAACAACGCGACTCTATAGCGCCCCCTAGCGTAGAAAAATAAAAACCAAGCCTGGCACGTTTGAGCTAGAGCAACGAAAATTGGCAGGCACGTGTAGCACCCCGAGACGCACAAAAAAGTCTATTGGCACCATGTAGCTAAAATGTACAGGAAATGAGCTATGAATTTTTTTATGTCCAATTTTGGCCTATTTTGGCACATTCACTGTGGTCATGCTTTTTCCCCCTCTGCAAACATTTTTCATCCAATTCACATCAAACTTGGCATTTATCATCTCAAGACCTGAGAGAACAACTGGGCAAAAAGTCTTACCTTTTAGAAATACTATATGATGGGGGCGGGGCATCAAATATTGTCTTTAAAATTTCATTTGTCCAGAAAGAGCAAATGCTTAATAACTCCCATGTTCAAGCTCCAAAAAATCTCAAACTTCTCAGGCAACGTAATAGTCACGGCCTGAAAACATCTATATGATAAAATTCAGTTATACATATAGCACCACCTAGTGGTAACAATAAATGTCATACTTTACGTTTTTAGCTACTGCGCTGAGCTCGTTGAAGGGATCCAGTTGAAAGTTGGTCAGAAAATCCTTAAGATGTTGATCATGCCCCACACCGAATATTGTAACTTTTTGCCAAAGGGCGTGGCCGCTACGGTGCCGCAAAGTCTGAAGATTTTTCGTGACAATAAAAGCTGCATGAACTTGACCGAGATGATCCTATCTTCTCAAAATTTCACACATTTGATGAGAGTCCAGCCCTAAAGACATCTACATACTTATATTTCATCTTACTGATAGCGCCACCTAGTGGCAATTTTTTTTCTAACGAATTTTCTTGTACATTTTTCTCCAAACACGTTAACTGGACCAACCTCATATTTGCTCAGATGAGGGTTTCGGCCTTCATGATGTCACAACACGAAGTTTGTGAGTTTTCGCGAATCACTGTGGGCGTGGCTAAGCACTGTTCGCCAAGAAAACAACGCCAGTTTTGATGGTCTAAACATGCGCAGAAACTCATGAAACTTGGCACACACATCTGGCCTGGCAAAATGAGCAATATTTTATCATGTATTGTCCTATTTCTACAAAAATGACTCAATAGCGCCCCCTAGAAATATTTAATGAAGCAGCCCCGATTGTACGTTTAAGCAAGATCTACGAATATTTTTAGGTGTATGAGGGAGCCAAAGACCTACAAAAAAGTCTCTTGGACCCATATGCTAAAATGAACAGGAAGTGAGCTACGAATTTTTGAATGTCCCATTTTTGACGATTTTTGCACATTTTCAGGGGGCATACTTTTGCCCACTTCTCCTACACGTTTTATCCGACTGACTTATGACTTGACCTGGACCATGCCAAGACCTGAGCCAACAAGAGACGGAAAAATCTTGACTTTCGGAAATACTATATGATGAGGGCGGGGCATCAAAATTTGTGTTTCGCACTGAAAAAGGATATGCTTAATAACTCCCCGGTACATGCTCCAAAAAATCCCAAACTTGACATGTATGTTTATCGTCAAGGCCTGAAGGTATCTCTATGACAACATTCAGTTATATATGCAGCGCCACCTAGCCCTTGAGGCATGAAAAAAAAATACCCCACTTACGGTATTTTGTACAAAAAATGTAAACTCATTCTATGTGTGATAACTAAGTCATTTAGGAATATTCTTTTACTTTCCACCACTCAAAATATTCACTGGCATCAGACCTAACCAAACACAAATATTTTTGTTATTTAGTTTTATGTATTTTTGATAGCCTCTATGGACATTAAAAGCAATATCGTGAATGAAGGCTATGCTGAATAACTCCCAGGTACATGCTCCAAAAAATCCCATACTTGAAATGTATATTTATAGTCAAGGCCTGAAGGCATCTCTATGACAAAATTCAGTTATAAATACAGCGCCACCTAGTCCTTGAGGCATAAAAAAAAAAAATGCCTCACTTATGGTATTTTTGCAAAAATTGTAAACTCATTGTAAGTGTGATAACTAAGTCATTTATGAATATTCTTTTACTTTCCACCACTCAATACGTTCACTGGTATCAGACCGATCCAAACATACATATTTTTTATTTAGTTTTTTTTTTTTTTTTTTGATCGCCTCTATGGACAATAAAAGCAACATTGTGCAATGAGTACGAGCGATGATGTGTGTATATATACTTTTACGAAAAATACCAATCAGGGCAACTCATTGCCTAAAAATTAAAAAAAAGACGCTGATTTTTGCAGATCTTAACAATCACCAAAACCCATTGAGCTTGACACACTCATCACACCTGGCAAAAAAAAAAAAAATCTACATGTTTATCATGCCATTTTCAAAGAAATTCTGCTTCCAATGTGCCAGTACCCCAATGTGCAAGTTCCCCAACGTGCAAGTACCCCAACGTGGCCCGGGCTGCGAGGGCCCTTTATAGCTGCTCGCAGCTCTAGTTAGGGCCCGAGCAGCGGCGGCGGCGGTGCCGCTGCGAGGCCCTATTGTTTTTGTAGGAATTCTTCTTCTTATTATTATTATTATTATTATTAGGGCCCGAGCAGCGGCGGCGGCGGTGCCGCTGCGAGGCCCTATTGTTTTTGTAGGAATTCTTCTTATTATTATTCTTTTTCTTCTCCGCAAACAATCGCATTTTTGAGACACTAAACGTGAACGAAAACTCACCAAACTTTACACGCACATCAGGCCTGGCGAAAAATTTGATATTTTAAAGTCGCCATACATGATAACAGAAAAATGGCTCCTTAGCGCCCCCTACATAGGTTAAACGGATCCCTGTCCCGCTACGATTGTCCGACGGCTATGAAAATTGTGTGGCACCTGTAGCACATCCCAATGAACAAAAACCTCTTTGAAGTGTGTACCCTAAAATAGACAGAAAGTCAGGTATGAGTATTTAAATGTCCAATTTTTGCCAATTTTTGCACATTTACAGGGGTCATACTTTTGCCCGCTTCTCCTACACGGTTAACCCGATTGACTTCAAACTTGGGATGTACCATCTCAACACCTGGGACAACATCATTGTGAAAAATGAAAAGTTTTTGATATACTATATGACAGCGGCGGCGCATCAAATTTAGAGTTTAAAAATTCTTACTTCACGAAGCATTGCCGGTTGTACGTTTAATCTAGAGCTACGAAAATTGGTACACATATGTAACAGGCTATGACCTACAAAAAACTCTTTTTGAACCATATGCTAAACCTAACAGGAAGTCCACCATTTTGATTTATTTTGGAACGTGTTGCCATTTTTTTGGCCATTTCATTGGGGTCTTATTTTAACGAACTCCTCCTACAGTGTTTATCCGATCATCTTCAAACTTGGTGTGATTCATCTTAAGATGTTGAAGATGAAAAGTTATTGAAAGCTTTGTATTTCGTCGCACGCTGTTGTCATGCCATGCACTGTTTGCAAAGGAAAAAAAATATCCTTAAAGAAGCATTGCCAGTTGTACGAAGCAGCTAGAGCTACGAAAATTTGTAGACATATGTAACAGCCCAAGATGTACAAAAAAGTCTCCTGGTGCCCTGTGCTAAACCCAACAGGAAGTCCCCCAGGGGCCGGGCATCACATTTTGAGCTAAAAAAAACTCCTCTTTAACAAAGCATACCCGGCTGTACGTTTCACCTAGAGTTACCAAAATTTGTAGAGGTATATAACAGCCCTCGATTTACAAAAAACTCTTTTTGAACCATATGCTAAACCTAACAGGACGTCCGCCATTTTGATTTACTTTGGAATGTGTTGCCATTTTTTTTGGCCATTTCATAGGCGTCATATTTTAACAAACTCCTCCTACAGAGTTTATCCGATCATCTTCAAACTTGGTGTGATTCATCTTAAGATGTTGAAAATGAAAAGTTATTGAAAGTTTTTTATTTCGTCACATGCTGTTATCGTGGCATGCACTTTTTGCAAAGGAAAAAAATCCTTCTTAATGAAGCATTCCCAGTTGTACGAAGCAGCTAGAGTGACGAAAAATTGTAGACATATGTAACAGCCCAGGATCTACAAAAATGTCTCTTGGTGCCATGTGCTAAACGCAACAGGAAGTCCCCCAGGGGCCGGGCATCACATTTTGAGCTAAAAAACTCCTCTTTAACTAAGCATTCCCGGTTGTACGTTTCACCTAGCGCTATGATAATTTGCAGGCATACATAAGAGCCCACGATGTACAAAAAAGTCTCTTGGAACCATGGGCTAAACCAAACAGGAAGTCCGCCATTTTGATTTATGATGGGATTTGTTGCCATTTTTTGTGGCCTTTTTCAGGGGTCATATTTTAACGAACCCCTCCTACAAAATTTATCCGACTGTCTTCAAACTTGGTATGTTTCATCTTAAGATGTTTAAGATGCAAAGTAATCGAAAGTTTTTTATTTTGTCACACGCTGTTGCCATAGCAATGCATGGGAATTGCACACCATATTTTGCGTTTTGATTAAACACCTAAAGCTATGATAATTTGCAGGCAAACATAAGAGCTCAGGATGTACAAAAAAAGTCTCTTGGAGCAATATGCTAAACCAATCAGGAAGTCCACCATTTTGATTTACGTTGGGATTTGTAGCCATTTTTTGTGGCCTTTTTTAGGGGTCATATTTTAACGAACTCCTCCTACAAAATTTATCCGACTGTCTTTAAACTTGGTGTGCTTCATCTTAAGATGTTTAAGATGCAAAGTTATCGAAAGTTATTTATTTTGTCGCACGCCGTTGTCATGGCGATGCATTGTTTGCCAAGTAAAATGTTACTTTTTTTTTTTTGGTCTAAACATGTGCAAAAACTCATGAAACTTTACACACACATCAGGCTTGTCATCAGCATGAATATTTTAGAGATTTCTTATTCAATTTGCAATAAATGGTTCAATAGCGCCCTCTAGACATTTTTATGAAGCTTTTGCAAATGTTTTGTGTTTTATGATTCAGCTAGATTTGTAAAAATTGGGATACCTATCAGCCTAAGACTTACAAAAAGGTTTCTAAAGCCATATGCTGAATCAAAAAGGAAGTCTGCCATTTTGATTTACTTTGGTATTTGTAGCCATTTTTTGGGGCCTTTTATAGGGGTCATATTTTCAACAGAACTTATCAGATCGTCTTCATTCTTTGGCGTGTTTCATCTTAAGATATTTAAGATGAAAAGTTATTGAATTTTTTTATTTTGTCACACGCCTTTGCTGTAGCCATGCATTGTTTGTGAAGAAAAATGCTTTTTTGAGAGTCTAAATATGGGTGAAAACTCACAAAACTTTGCACACGCACCAGACCTGTCTAGAACATGAATATTTTATTTAGAGATTTGTTGTGCTATTTGTAATAAATGGCTCAATAGCGCCCTCTAGACATTTTTATGAAGTCTTTCCGATTATATGATTCAGCTAGATGTGTGAATATTGGCAGGCATGCCTAATATATTCAAAAAGTATTCTATATAGCCATGTGCCAATCCATTTTGATTTTATTTTGTTAATTGTGCATCGTTTTTGGCCTTTCCATGAAACTTTAAAAACACAAAGCATGGCAAAAACGTTTACAATTTAGATGGTTTCCTATTTGACAGTACCCCAACATGCCAGTACCCCGACGTGCAAATACCCCAACGTGGCCCGGGTTGCGAGGGCCCTTTATAGCTGCTCGCAGCTCTAGTTATTCTTCTTCTTCTTCTTCTTTTTCTTTGTTATTATTCTTTTCCGCAAACAACCACATTTTTGAGGCACTAAACATGAACGAAAACTCACCAAACTTTACACGCAGATCGGGCCTGGCGAAAAATTTGATATTTTAAAGTCGCCATACATGATAACAGAAAAATGGCTCTGTAGCGCCACCTACATAGGTTTAACGGATCCCTGTCCCGCTACGATTGTCCTATGGCTACGAAAATTGTGTGGCACCTGTAGCACATCCAGATGAACAAAAACCTCTTAGATATGTGTACCCTAAAATAGACAGGAAGTGAGGTATGAGTATTTGAATGTCCAATTTTGGCCCATTTTTGCACATTTACAGGGGTCATACTTTTGCCCGCTTCTCCTACACGGTTAACCCGATTGACTTCAAACTTGGGCTGTACCATCTCAACACCTGGGACAACATCATGGTAAAAAATCTAAAGTTTTTGACATACTATATGACGGTGGCGGGGCATCAAATTTACAGTTTCAAAATTCTTACTTAACAAAGCATTGCCGGTGGTACGTTTAATTGAGAGCCACGAAAATTGGTACACATATGTAACAGACTATGATCTACAAAAAAGCCTGTTGGTGCCATATGCTAAACCTAACAGGAAGTCCGCCAGAGGCGAGGCATCAAATTTTGTGTTTCAAAATTCTTATTTAATGAAGCATTCCCGGCTGTACATTTCACCTAGAGTTACCAACATTTGAAGACATATGTAACAGCCCTCAAGGTACAAAAAACTCTTTTTGAACCATATGCTAAACCGAACAGGAAGTCCGCCATTTTGATTTACTTTGGAACGTGTTGCCATTTTTTTGGCCATTTCATAGGGGTCTTATTTTAACGAACTCCTCCTACAGAGTTTATCCGATCATCTCCAAACTTGGTGTGATTCATCTTAAGATGTTGAAGATGAAAAGTTATTGAAAGCTTTTTATTTCGTCGCACGCTGTTGCCGTGGCATGCACAGTTTGCAAAGGAAAAAATTCCCTCTTAATGAAGCATTCCCAGTTGTACGAAGCAGCGAGAGCTACGAAAATTTAGAGACAAATTTAACAGCCCACGATGTACAAAAAAGTCTCTTGGTGCCATGTGCTAAACCCAACAGGAAGTCCCGTAGGGGCCGGTCATCACATTTTGAGGTAAAAAAACTCCTCTTTAACGAAGCATTCCCGGTTGTACGTTTCACCTAGCGCTATGATAATTTAGAGGCATACATAAGAGCCCACGATGTACAAAAAAGTCTCTTGGAACCATCTGCTAAACCAAACAGGAAGTCCGCCATTTTGATTTACGTTGGGATTTGTAGCCATTTTTTGTGGCCTTTTTTAGGGGTCATATTTTAACGAACTCCTCCTACAAAATTTATCCGACTGTCTTCAAACTTGGTGTGCTTCATCTTAAGATGTTTAAGATACAAAGTTATCGAAAGTGTTTTATTTTGTCGCACGCCGTTGCCATAGCGGTGCATTGTTTGCCAAGTAAAATGCTGCTTTTTTTTTTTTATCTAAACATGTGCAAAAACTCATGAAACTTTACACACACATCAGGCTTGTCATAAGCATGAATATTTTAGAGAGTTTTTCTGCAATTTTCAATAAATGGCTCAATAGCGCCATCTCGACATTTTTATGAAGCTTTTGGAAATGTATGATTCAGCTAGATGTGAAAAAATTTGGATACCTATCAGCCTAAGACTTACAAAAAAGTTTCTAAAGCCATATGCTAAACCAAACAGGAAGTCTGCCATTTTGATTAACTTTGGTATTTGATACCATTTTTGGGGCCTTTTATAGGCGTCATATATTCTTTGGTACGTTTCATCTTAAGATATTTAAGATGAAAAGTTATTGAAATTTTTTATTTAGTCGCACGCCTTTGCTGTAGCGATGCATTGTTTGAAAAGAAAAATGTTTTTTATATGATTCAGCTAGATGTGTGAATATTGGGAGATCAGCCTAAGACTTACAAAAAAGTTTCTAAAGCCATATGCTAAACCAAACAGGAAGTCTGCCATTTTGATTAACTTTGGTATTTGTTGCCATTTTTGGGGCCTTTTATAGGCGTCATATATTCTTTGGCGCGTTTCATCTTAAGATATTTAAGATGAAAAGTTATTGAAATTTTTTATTTTGTTGCACGCCTTTGCTGTAGCGATGCATCGTTTGCAAAGAAAAATGTTTTTTATATGATTCAGCTAGATGTGTGAATATTGGGAGGCATACCTATCAGCCTAATACCTCCAAAAAGTATTCTATAGCCATGTGCCAATCCATTTTGATTTTAAATTGTGCATCATTTTTGGCCTTCCATGAAACTTTGCAAACACAAAGCATGTCTAAAACATTTACAATTTAGACGGTTTCCTATGAAACAGTACCCCAATATGCCAGTACCCCGACATGCAAATACCCCAACGTGGCCCGGGTTGCGAGGGCCCTTTATAGCTGCTCGCAGCTCTAGTTATTATTATTATTCTTCTCCGCAAACGATCACATTTTTGAGACACTAAACGTGACCGAAAACTCACCAAACTTTACACGCACATCAGGCCTGGCGAAAAATTTGATATTTTAAAGTCGCCATACATGATAACAGAAAAATGGCTCCTTAGCGCCCCCTACATAGGTTAAACGGATCCCTGTCCCGCTACGATTGTCCGACGGCTATGAAAATTGTGTGGCACCTGTAGCACATCCCAATGAACAAAAACCTCTTTGAAGTGTGTACCCTAAAATAGACAGAAAGTGAGGTATGAGTATTTAAATGTCCAATTTTTGCCAATTTTTGCACATTTACAGGGGTCATACTTTTGCCCGCTTCTCCTACACGGTTAACCCGATTGACTTCAAACTTGGGATGGACCATCTCAACACCTGGGACAACATCATTGTGAAAAATGAAAAGTTTTTGATATAATATATGACGGCGGCGGCGCATCAAATTTAGAGTTTAAAAATTCTTACTTCACGAGGCATTGCCGGTTGTACGTTTAATCTAGAGCTACGAAAATTGGTACACATATGTAACAGACTATGACCTACAAAAAACTCTTTTTGAACCATATGCTAAACCTAACAGGAAGTCCACCATTTTGATTTATTTTGGAACGTGTTGCCATTTTTTTGGCCATTTCATTGGGGCCTTATTTTAACGAACTCCTCCTACAGTGTTTATCCGATCATCTTCAAACTTGGTGTGATTCATCTTCAGATGTTGAAGATGAAAAGTTATTGAAAGCTTTGTATTTCGTCGGACGCTGTTGTCATGGCATGCACTGTTTGCAAAGGAAAAAAAATATCCTTAAAGAAGCATTGCCAGTTGTACGAAGCAGCTAGAGCTACGAAAATTTGTAGACATATGTAACAGCCCAAGATGTACAAAAAAGTCACTTGGTGCCCTGTGCTAAACCCAACAGGAAGTCCCCCAGGGGCCGGGCATCACATTTTGAGCTAAAAAAACTCCTCTTTAACAAAGCATACCCGGCTGTACGTTTCACCTAGAGTTACCAAAATTTGTAGAAGTATATAACAGCCCTCGAGGTACAAAAAACTCTTTTTGAACCATATGCTAAACCTAACAGGACGTCCGCCATTTTGATTTACTTTGGAATGTGTTGCCATTTTTTTTGGCCATTTCATAGGGGTCATATTTTAACAAACTCCTCCTACAGAGTTTATCCGATCATCTTCAAACTTGGTGTGATTCATCTTAAGATGTTGAAAATGAAAAGTTATTGAAAGTTTTTTATTTCGTCACACGCTGTTATCGTGGCATGCACTTTTTGCAAAGGAAAAAAATCCTTCTTAATGAAGCATTCCCAGTTGTACGAAGCAGCTAGAGCGACGAAAAATTGTAGACATATGTAACAGCCCAGGATGTACAAAAATGTCTCTTGGTGCCATGTGCTAAACGCAACAGGAAGTCCCCCAGGGGCCGGGCATCACATTTTGAGCTAAAAAAAACTCCTCTTTAACGAAGCATTCTCGGTTGTACGTTTCACCTAGCGCTATGATAATTTGCAGGCATACATAAGAGCCCACGATGTACAAAAACGTCTCTTGGAACCATGTGCTAAACCAAACAGGAAGTCCGCCATTTTGATTTATGATGGGATTTGTTGCCATTTTTTGTGGCCTTTTTCAGGGGTCATATTTTAACGAACCCCTCCTACAAAACTTATCCGACTGTCTTCAAACTTGGTATGTTTCATCTTAAGATGTTTAAGATGCAAAGTAATCGAAAGTTTTTTATTTTGTCACACGCTGTTGACATAGCAATGCATCGAATTGCACACCATATTTTGCGTTTTGATTAAACAGACAAAGCATTCCCGGTTGTACGTTTCACCTAAAGCTATGATAATTTGCAGTGTAATAAATGGCTCAATAGCGCCCTCTAGACATTTTTATGAAGTCTTTCCGATTATATGATTCAGCTAGATGTGTGAATATTGGCAGGCATGCCGAATATATTCAAAAAGTATTCTATATAGCCATGTGCCAATCCATTTTGATTTTATTTTGTTAATTGTGCATCGTTTTTGGCCTTTCCATGAAACTTTAAAAACACAAAGCATGGCAAAAACGTTTACAATTTAGATGGTTTCCTATTTGACAGTACCCCAACATGCCAGTACCCCGACGTGCAAATACCCCAACGTGGCCCGGGTTGCGAGGGCCCTTTATAGCTGCTCGCAGCTCTAGTTCTTCTTCTTCTTCTTCTTCTCCTTCTTCTTCTCCGTAAACGATCACGATTTTGGGTACCTAAACATTTACGAAAACTCACCAAACTTTGCACACTCCTCAGGCCCGGCGAAAAATTTGATATTATGAAGTCGTCATAACAACGCGACTCTATAGCGCCCCCTAGCATAGAAAAATAAAAACCAAGCCCAGCACGTTTGAGCTAGAGCAACGAAAATTGGCAGGCACGTGTAGCACCCGGAGACGCACAAAAAAGTCTATTGGGACCATGTAGCTAAAATGTACAGGAAGTGAGCTATGAATTTTTTAATGTCCAATTTTGGCCTATTTTGGCACATTCACTGTGGTCATGCTTTTTCCCCCTTTGCAAACATTTTTCATCCAATTGACTTCAAACTTGGCATTTATCATCTCAAGACCTGAGAGAACAACTGGGGAAAAAATCTTGCCTTTTCGAAATACTATATGACAGGGGCGGGGCATCAAATATTGCCTTTAAAATTTCATTTGTCCAGAAAGAGCAAATGCTTAATAACTCCCATGTTCAAGCTCCAAAAAATCTCAAACTTATCAGGCAACTTAATAGTCACGGCCTGAAAACATCTATATGATAAAATTCAGTTATCCATGTAGCGCCACCTAGTGGTAACAATAATTGTCATACTTTACGTTTTTAGCTACTGTGCTGAGCTCGTTGAAGGGATCCAGTTGAAAATTGGTCAGAAAAGCCTTAAGATGTTGATCATGCCCCACACCGAATATTGTAACTTTTCGCCAAAGGGCGTGGCCGCTACGGTGCCGCAAAGTCTGAAGATTTCTCGTGACAACAAAAGCTGCATTAACTTGACCGAGATGATGCTATCTTCTCAAAATTTTACACAATTGATGAGAGTCCAGCCCTAAAGACATCTACAAACTTATATTTCATCTTACTGATAGCGCCACCTACTGGCAATTTTTTTTCTTACGATTTTTCTTCAATGTTTTTCTCCAACCATGTTAACTGGACCTACCTCATATTTGCTCAGATGAGGGTGTCGGCCTTCATGCTGTCACAACACGAAGTTTGTGAGTTTTCGCGAGTCGCTGTGGGCGTGGCTAAGCACTGTTCGCCAAGAAAACAACGCCAGTTTTGAGGGTCTAAACATGCGCAGAAACTCATGAAACTTGGCACACACATCTGGCCTGGTAAAATGAACAATATTTTATTGTTGATTGTGCTATTTTTATAAAAATGACTCAATAGCGCCCCCTAGAAATTTTTAACGAAGCAGCCCCGATTGTACGTTTAAGCAAGATCTACGAAAATTTTTACGTGTATGAGGGAGCCAAAGACCTACAAAAAAGACTCTTGGACCCATATGCTAAAATGAACAGGAAGTGAGCTACGAATTTTTGAATGTCCCATTTTTTACGATTTTTGCACATTTTCAGAGGGCATACTTTTGCCCACTTCTCCTACACGTTTTATCCGACTGACTTATGACTTGACCTGGACCATGCCAAGACCTGAGCCAAGAACAGACGGAAAAATCTAGACTTTTGTTAATACTATATGATGAGGGCGGGGCATCAAAATTTGTGTTTCGCACTGAAAAAGGATATGCTTAAAACTCATTCACTGCCAGTCATTTTAGAAAATATTAAAATTTTCAATACTCACGTGATATTACATTCAATAATTATATATAAACCGAATCTACCAAATAACCAAATGGACTCCCGACTTTTTGCCCCGTCCCGTTCTTTTATAATTGACAGTAGAAAAATGTAAGTTTGCCAAAATACAGCCATTTCTTCCATGGACTCTGAAACTGTGTTTATTTCGTATAAAATGGGGCAATGATGTCATCTACCGGTGGTTGGGCATCAGTAAAGTTGTTTCCAAGTTTGATATTTACAGTGGAGCATAATCAGATTCGCCCCCATTTTTCAATTGACTTCAAACTTGGGATGTACCATCTCAAGACCTGGGACAACACCATGGTAAAAAATCTAAAGTTTTCGACATACTATATGACGGCGGTGGGGCATCAAATTTAGAGTTTCAAAACTCTTACTAAACGTAGTATTGCCGGTTGTATGTTTAACCTAGAGCTACGAAAATTGGTACACATATGTAACAGACTATGACCTACAAAAAAGTCTGTTGGTGCCATATGCTAAACCCAACAGGAAGTCCGCCAGAGGCGGTGCATCAAATTTTGAGTTTCAAAATTCTTACTTAATGAAGCATTCCCGGCTGTACGTTTCACCTAGAGTTACCAAAATTTAAAGACATATGTAACAGCCCTCAAGGTACAAAAAACTCTTTTTGAACCATATGCTAAACCTAACAGAAAGTCCACCATTTTGATTTACTTTGGAACGTGTTCACATTTTTTTGGCCATTTCATAGGGGTCCTATTTTAACGAACTCCTCTTACAGAGTTTATCCGATCATCTTCAAACTTGGTGTGATTCATCTTAAGATGTTGAAGATGAAAAGTTATTGAAAGCTTTTTATTTCGCTGCACGCTGTTGTCGTGGCATGCACTTGTTTGCAAAGGAAAAAAATTCTTCTTAATGAAGAATTCTCAGTTGTACGAAGCAGCTAGAGCTACGAAAATTTGTAGACATATGTAACAGCCCACGATGTACAAAAAAGTCTCTTGCTGCTTTGTGCTAAACCCAACAGGAAGTCCCGCAAGGGCCGGGCATCACTTTTTGAGCTAAAAAACTCCTCTTTAACGAAGCATTCCCGGTTGTACCTTTCACCTAGCGCTATGATAATTTGGAGGCATACATAAGAGCCCACGATGTACAAAAAAGTCTTTTAGAACCATATGCTAAGCCAAACAGGAAGTCCGGCATTTTGATTTACTTTGCTATTTGTAGCCATTTTTTGGGGGCCTTTTATAGGCCTCATATTTTCTACAAAACTTATCAGATTGTCTTCATTCTTTGGCATGTTTCATCTGAAGTATTGCCGGTTATACGTTTAATCTAGAGCTACGAAAATTGGTACACATATGTAACAGACTATGATCTACAAAAAAGCCTGTTGGTGCCATATGCTAAACCTAACAGGAAGTCCGCCAGAGGCAGGGCATCAAATTTTGCATTTCAAAATTTTTACTTAATGAAGCATTTCCGGCTGTACGTTTCACCTAGAGTGACCAAAATTTGAAGACATATGTAACAGCCCTCGAGGTACAAAAAACTCTTTTTGAACCATATGCTAAACCTAACAGGAAGTCTGCCATTTTGATTTACTTTGGAACATGTTGCCATTTTTTTGGCCATTTCATAGGGGTCTTATTTTAACGAACTCCTCCTACAGAGTTTATCCGATCATCTTCAAACTTGGTGTGATTCATCTTAAGATGTTGACGATGAAAAGTTATTGAAAGCTTTTTATTTCGTCGCACGCTGTTGTCGTGGCATGCACTGTTGGCAAAGGAAAAAAAAATCCTTCTTAATGCAGCGTTCCCAGTTGGACGAAGCAGCTCGAGCTACAAAAATTTGTAGACATATGTACACATTTGTCCACATATATATATTTACATATGCATGTAAAAAAATTATGTCAGGCTAAACTAAATGGTTGATTAGGCCCCACACATTTTCACCTTACCATACCCGGCCCTCTTTGCAAAAGGTTTGAACACTCCTGGCCTAAACCTAGGTGTATACTCAAACTAT
Organism: Festucalex cinctus; assembly: GCF_051991245.1. Classification (NCBI taxonomy): domain Eukaryota; kingdom Metazoa; phylum Chordata; class Actinopteri; order Syngnathiformes; family Syngnathidae; genus Festucalex; species Festucalex cinctus. The sequence goes on along the minus strand of NC_135418.1, from coordinate 4,093,598 downwards.
GCAGGCACATAAAGCCTGGAACAAAATGTGTAATTTAGAGGGTTCTTGTTTTGTTTTTTGTATTCCTTATATTTCATGTCATTATACTTGACACACTATTTTTACTACTCACTGAATCAGTTATAAGAACATTTAATTGATACAATCCAATCACATCCTAGAGAATTGAAAACACATTAAATCATGAGGTTGTTAAGACACATTTACTTCTGTAGCACTTAACCACAAACAAGTTGCGACATCCCCTGATCTAACCCTCCAACCGAACAAGGAAAAACTTTCAGGGGTCATATTTTAACGAACCCCTCCTACAAAATTTATCCGACTGTCTTCAAACTTGGTGTGTTTCATCTTAAGATGTTTAAGATGCAAAGTAATCGAAAGTTTTTTATTTTGTAACACGCTGTTGCCATAGCAATGCATTGTTTGTCAAGTGCTGCTTTTTTTTTTTTATACACATGAAAACTCATGGAACTTTGCAAACACATCAGACTTGTCATGAACATGAATTTTCAGAGATTTATTGTGCAATTTGCAATAAATAGCGCCCTCTAGACCTTTTTATGAAGCATTTCCGATTGTATGATTATGCTAGACCTACAAAAAAGTATTATGTAGCCATTTGCCAAACCAAAGAGGAAGTCCGCTATTTTGATTTTATTTTGGGAATTATACATCATTTTTGGCCTTTTTCATTCAACTTTGCACAGACAAGGCATGGAAAAAACTAACATTTTAAATGGTCCTTGTTCCATGTAACAGTTGTCAAGTGCTGCTTTTTTTTTTTTTTATACACATGAAAACTCATGAAACTTTGCAAACACATCAGACTTGTCATGAACATGAATTTTCAGAGATTTATTGTGCAATTTGCAATAAATAGCGCCCTCTAGACATTTTTATGAAGCATTTCCGATTGTATGATTATGCTAGACCTACAAAAAAGTATTATGTAGCCATTTGCCAAACCAAAGAGGAAGTCCGCTATTTTGATTTTATTTTGGGAATTATACATAATTTTTGGCCTTCTTCATTAAACTTTGCACAGACAAGGCATGGAAAAAACTAACATTTTAAATGGTCCTTGTTCCATGTAACAGTACCCCAACGTGCCAGTACCCTGACGTGCAAGTAACCCAACGTTGTGCTCAATAGCGCCCTCTATGCATTTTTATGGAGCATTTCCAATTGTATGATTCAAGCGATACACAACTAAAGATGACTTGACCTAGATTTGTGAAAACTGGGAGGCATACCTATTAGCTTAAGACCTACAAAAAGTATTCTGTAGCCGTATGCTAAACCTAAAAGGAAGTCCGCCATATTGAATTTATTTTGGGAATTGCGCACCATATTTTGCGTTTTGATTAAACTTTGCACACACAAGGCTTGTCAAAAACATTTTAGATGGTCCTTGTCCTATTTGACAGTACCCCAACGTGCCAGTACCCCGACGTGCAAGTACCCCAACGTGGCACGCCTTTGCTGTAGCGATGCATTGTTTGCAAAGAATTTTTTTTTTTATATGATTCAGCTAGATGTGTGAATATTGGGAGGCATACCTATCAGCCGAATACCTCGACAAAGCATTCCATAGCAATGTGAACAAACACAAAAAGCATGGCAAAACATTTACAATTTAGACGGTTTCTTATGAAACAGTACCCTAAAGTGCCAGTACCCCGACGTGCAAATACCCCAACGTGGCACGGGTTGCGAGGGCCCTTTATAGCTGCTCGCAGCTCTAGTTAGGGCCCGAGCAGTGGCGGCGGCGGTGCCGCTGCGAGGCCCTATTGTTTTTGTAGGAATTCTTCTTATTAGGGCCCGAGCAGCGACCGCTGCGAGGTCCCTATTGTTCCTGAAGGAATTCTTATTATTCTCCTTCTTCTTCTTCTTCTTCTTCTTTTTCTTTGTTATTATTCTTTTCCGCAAACAACCACATTTTTGAGGCACTAAACATGAACGAAAACTCACCAAACTTTACACGCAGATCTGGTCTGGCGAAAAATTTGATATTTTAAAGTCGCCATACATGATAACAGAAAAATGGCTCTGTAGCGCCACCTACATAGGTTTAACGGATCCCTGTCCCGCTACGATTGTCCTATGGCTACGAAAATTGTGTGGCACCTGTAGCACATCCAGATGAACAAAAACCTCTTTGATATGTGTACCCTAAAATAGACAGGAAGTGAGGTATGAGTATTTGAATGTCCAATTTTGGCCCATTTTTGCACATTTACAGGGGTCATACTTTTGCCCGCTTCTCCTACACGGTTAACCCGATTGACTTCAAACTTGGGCTGTACCATCTCAACACCTGGGACAACATCATGGTAAAAAATCTAAAGTTTTTGACATACTATATGACGGTGGCGGGGCATCAAATTTACAGTTTCAAAATTCTTACTTAACGAAGCATTGCCGGTGGTACGTTTAATCTAGAGCTACGAAAATTGGTACACATATGTAACAGACTATGATCTACAAAAAAGCCTGTTGGTGCCATATGCTAAACCTAACAGGAAGTCCGCCAGAGGCGAGGCATCAAATTTTGTGTTTCAAAATTCTAACTTAATGAAGCATTCCCGGCTGTACATTTCACCTAGAGTTACCAATATTTGAAGACATATGTAACAGCCCTCAAGGTACAAAAAACTCTTTTTGAACCATATGCTAAACCGAACAGGAAGTCCGCCATTTTGATTTACTTTGGAACGTGTTGCCATTTTTTGGGCCATTTCATAGGGGTCTTATTTTAACGAACTCCTCCTACAGAGTTTATCCGATCATCTCCAAACTTGGTGTGATTCATCTTAAGATGTTGAAGATGAAAAGTTATTGAAAGCTTTTTATTTTGTCGCACGCTGTTGCCGTGGCATGCACAGTTTGCAAAGGAAAAAATTACTTCTTAATGAAGCATTCCCAGTTGTACGAAGCAGCTAGAGCTACGAAAATTTGGAGACAAATGTAACAGCCCACGATGTACAAAAAAGTCTCTTGGTGCCATGTGCTAAACCCAACAGGAAGTCCCGTAGGGGCCGGGCATCACATTTTGAGCTAAAAAACTCCTCTTTAACGAAGCATTCCCGGTTGTACGTTTCACCTAGCGCTATGATAATTTAGAGGCATACATAAGAGCCCACGATGTACAAAAAAGTCTCTTGGAACCATGTGCTAAACCAAACAGGAAGTCCGCCATTTTGATTTATGATGGGATTTGTAGCCTTTTTTTGTGGCCTTTTTTAGGGGTCATATTTTAACGAACTCCTCGTACAAAGTTCATCCGACCGTCTTCAAACTTGGTGTGTTTCATCTTAAGATGTTTAAGATGCAAAGTTATCGAAAGTTTTTTATTTTGTCGCACGCTGCTGCTATAGCGATGCATTGTTTGCCAAGTAAAGTGCTGCTTTGTTTTTTTATCTATACATGTGTGAAAACTCATGAAACTTTGCAAACACATCAGACTTGTCATGAACATGAATTTTTAGAGATTTATTGTGCAATTTGCAATAAATAGCGCCCTCTAGACATTTTTATGAAGTATTTCCGATTGTATGATTCTGCTAGATTTGTGAAAATTAGGACAGACCCCTACCAGCCTAATACCTACAAAAAAGTATTATGTAGCCATTTGCCAAACCAAAGAGGAAGTCCGCTATTTTGATTTTGTTTCGGGAATTATACATCATTTTTGGCCTCTTTCATTAAACTTTGCACAGACAAGGCATGGAAAAAACTAACATTTTAAATGGTCCTTGTTCCATGTAACAGTACCCCAACGTGCCAGTACCCTGACGTGCAAGTAACCCAACGTTGTGCTCAATCGCGCCCTCTATGCATTTTTATGGAGCATTTCCAATTGTATGATTCAAGCGATACACAACTAAAGATGACTTGATCTAGATTTGTGAAAACTGGGAGGCATACCTATTAGCTTAAGACCTACAAAAAGTATTCTGTAGCCGTATGCTAAACCTAAAAGGAAGTCCGCCATTTTGAATTTATTTTGGGAATTGCACACCATCTTTGGCCTTTTGCACTCACAAAGCTTGTCAAAAACATTTTAGATGGTCCTTGTCCGATTTGACAGTACCCCAACGTGCCAGTACCCCGACGTGCAAGTACCCCAACGTGGCCCAGGTTGCGAGGGCCCTTTATAGCTGCTCGCAGCTCTAGTTCTTCTTTTTATTTGTTATTATTCTTTTCCGCAAACAATCACATTTTTGAGACACTAAACGTGAACGAAAACTCACCAAACTTTACACACACGTCAGGCCTGGCGAAAAATTTTATATTTTAAAGTCGCCATAGGTGATAACAGAAAAATGGCTCCATAGCGCCACCTACATAGGTTAAACAGATCCCTGGCCCGCTACGATTGTCCGACGGCTATGAAAATTGTGTGGCACCTGTAGCACATCCAGATGAACAAAAACCTCTTTGATGTGTGTACCCTAAAATAGACAGGAAGTGAGATATGAGTATTTAAATGTCCAATTTTGGCCAATTTTTGCACATTTACAGGGGTCATACTTTTGCCTGCTTCTCCTACACGGTTAATCCAATTGACTTCAAACTTGGGATGTACCATCTCAAGACCTGGGACAACACCATGGTAAAAAATCTAAAGTTTTCGACATACTATATGACGGCGGTGGGGCATCAAATTTAGAGTTTCAAAACTCTTACTAAACGTAGTATTGCCGGTTGTATGTTTAACCTAGAGCGACGAAAATTGGTACACATATGTAACAGACTATGACCTACAAAAAAGTCTGTTGGTGCCATATGCTAAACCCAACAGGAAGTCCGCCAGAGGCGGGGCATCAAATTTTGAGTTTCAAAATTCTTACTTAATGAAGCATTCCCGGCTGTACGTTTCACCTAGAGTTACCAAAATTTAAAGACATATGTAACAGCCCTCAAGGTACAAAAAACTCTTTTTGAACCATATGCTAAACCTAACAGAAAGTCCACCATTTTGATTTACTTTGGAACGTGTTCCCATTTTTTTGGCCATTTCATAGGGGTCCTATTTTAACGAACTCCTCTTACAGAGTTTATCCGATCATCTTCAAACTTGGTGTGATTCATCTTAAGATGTTGAAGATGAAAAGTTATTGAAAGCTTTTTATTTCGCTGCACGCTCTTGTCGTGGCATGCACTTGTTTGCAAAGGAAAAAAATTCTTCTTAATGAAGAATTCTCAGTTGTACGAAGCAGCTAGAGCTACGAAAATTTGTAGACATATGTAACAGCCCACGATGTACAAAAAAGTCTCTTGCTGCTTTGTGCTAAACCCAACAGGAAGTCCCGCAAGGGCCGGGCATCACTTTTTGAGCTAAAAAAACTCCTCTTTAACGAAGCATTCCCGGTTGTACCTTTCACCTAGCGCTATGATAATTTGGAGGCATACATAAGAGCCCACGATGTACAAAAAAGTCTTTTAGAACCATATGCTAAGCCAAACAGGAAGTCCGGCATTTTGATTTACTTTGCTATTTGTAGCCATTTTTTGGGGGCCTTTTATAGGCCTCATATTTTCTACAAAACTTATCAGATTGTCTTCATTCTTTGGCATGTTTCATCTGAAGTATTGCCGGTTATACGTTTAATCTAGAGCTACGAAAATTGGTACACATATGTAACAGACTATGATCTACAAAAAAGCCTGTTGGTGCCATATGCTAAACCTAACAGGAAGTCCGCCAGAGGCAGGGCATCAAATTTTGCATTTCAAAATTTTTACTTAATGAAGCATTTCCGGCTGTACGTTTCACCTAGAGTGACCACAATTTGAAGACATATGTAACAGCCCTCGAGGTACAAAAAACTCTTTTTGAACCATATGCTAAACCTAACAGGAAGTCCGCCATTTTGATTTACTTTGGAACGTGTTGCCATTTTTTGGGCCATTTCATAGGGGTCTTATTTTAACGAACTCCTCCTACAGAGTTTATCCGATCATCTCCAAACTTGGTGTGATTCATCTTAAGATGTTGAAGATGAAAAGTTATTGAAAGCTTTTTATTTTGTCGCACGCTGTTGTCGTGGCATGCACTGTTGGCAAAGGAAAAAAAAATCCTTCTTAATGCAGCGTTCCCAGTTGGACGAAGCAGCTCGAGCTACAAAAATTTGTAGACATATGTACACATTTGTCCACATATATATATTTACATATGCATGTAAAAAAATTATGTCAGGCTAAACTAAATGGTTGATTAGGCCCCACACATTTTCACCTTACCATACCCGGCCCTCTTTGCAAAAGGTTTGAACACTCCTGGCCTAAACCTAGGTGTATACTCAAACTATGCACGCACATAAAGCCTGGAACAAAATGTGTAATTTAGAGGGTTCTTGTTTTGTTTTTTGTATTCCTTATATTTCATGTCATTATACTTGACACACTATTTTTACTACTCACTGAATCAGTTATAAGAACATTTAATTGATACAATCCAATCACATCCTAGAGAATTGAAAACACATTCAATCATGAGGTTGTTAAGACACATTTACTTCTGTAGCACTTAACCACAAACAAGTTGCGACATCCCCTGATCTAACCCTCCAACCGGGCAAGGAAAAACTTTCAGGGGTCATATTTTAACGAACCCCTCCTACAAAATTTATCCGACTGTCTTCAAACTTGGTGTGTTTCATCTTAAGATGTTTAAGATGCAAAGTAATCAAAAGTTTTTTATTTTGTAACACGCTGTTGCCATAGCAATGCATTGTTTGTCAAGTGCTGCTTTTTTTTTTTTATACACATGAAAACTCATGGAACTTTGCAAACACATCAGACTTGTCATGAACATGAATTTTCAGAGATTTATTGTGCAATTTGCAATAAATAGCGCCCTCTAGACCTTTTTATGAAGCATTTCCGATTGTATGATTATGCTAGACCTACAAAAAAGTATTATGTAGCCATTTGCCAAACCAAAGAGGAAGTCCGCTATTTTGATTTTATTTTGGGAATTATACATCATTTTTGGCCTTTTTCATTCAACTTTGCACAGACAAGGCATGGAAAAAACTAACATTTTAAATGGTCCTTGTTCCATGTAACAGTTGTCAAGTGCTGCTTTTTTTTTTTTTATACACATGAAAACTCATGAAACTTTGCAAACACATCAGACTTGTCATGAACATGAATTTTCAGAGATTTATTGTGCAATTTGCAATAAATAGCGCCCTCTAGACATTTTTATGAAGCATTTCCGATTGTATGTGTTAGAGTTATTGTGTATATATTATTCTATATTTTCTCTTATTACATAGTTAATTGCCAACTATGTATTCAGTATTTCACTATGGGTTTGGAGCTGCTGCATGTTTATTCAACCTGAGGACATCTGGAATGTGGGAATGAAGAACTACAGCCTTCAAGGATTAGTAGTCGTGACGATTTAAAGGATGTCCTCTGTATTTTACGACTGCTGGAGTTGCTTATCACATTGCTGCCAGTACTCCCATTTTCCTCAGAGGCAAGTGTGTAGCCTATTGTGTATGTTAGGGAATCCCAAATAAAAGAGGAGAAGTAGGGAGTTGTGTCAGAAGGGGCTGGGAGCTTGTGATCTGCGCACAACTCTCTGTCAGCTTCTCCTCGCGAGTAATCAAATCCTTGTGTCTTCTCATTCTTTCTTCTGTGTATTTTAAATGTTGCAGGTGTTGACTTGACATTAACTTGGTCCTTTCGAGCCGGATCCCAGGACGCCTAAAGGATTCCAGTTGCAGAGTCGACCTCCAGGAAGACCGTGGCCACGGCAAATACTACCCTTTTCTGGGACTGGATTTTCGTCTCTGTGACTGGGATCTGGAAGGCTGACGGGAATCCAAAGGACGAGAAGACATCTGGGTGAGAAAAAATTTACTTTCCGGGGGAAAGTGTGAAGTGAATGTCGACGTAAAATCTGCGCGAAGGTACTGTCGCAGCCTGCACGAAGGTACTGTGTGGGAGGAAAAACCTTGTGAATACTAGTCAATGGCAAGTAAAGGGAACGGAGCCCAGTAACGTCCGTGTAAAGAGACGATGCCGGAGTCGTGTACGTACTTAAATTCCGTGAAACGCAGAAAATAAAAGGGCCTTGTGTGAGTGTGTGAAGTGAATGGAAGTGTAGTGTCATTTGATACTTACTTCATTTTAAACAAACAGGATTGTAAGTGACAACTCATTGTGGAAGCAAAGGCAAGAATTCTCCGCCCTATTGGGTAGAAGCTTGAGAATTACCACAGTGAGAAATTTATTGTCACCCTGTTATTTGAACCTATCAGTCCCTAGGAAACTCTAGGTTCACGGACTGTACCAAATTCATATAAAATGGGGGAAAATAAACAGTAAAAGGTGAGCTATAAGATGAACTATCCAGTAAGGATTGGATGTTCATAGAAAAATTAGATCCATCTAAAATATAGCATTGAAATACGTGGATTACAAGATATACTTTTGCTGGCCAGCTTAATTTACAATAGTAAAAATAATAACAATAATAATGGTAATCCACTACAATATTAAATAAGGAATAAAATGAAATGGAAAGTTGGAGCTTTAACAGCCTAATGATATCGAGGCATAAGTGTATTGTCTGTAAAAGTGTATGTGTGTGGCTTCTCACTGTGTTTGTCTCTGTGAGCTCTTGTATGTGTCTGTGTGTCATATTGTCTAAAGACGACGGCTTAAAAGGGTTTAAATTGTGTATAAGGGGTTGTTAGATCGTGTCTAACATAACTATGTTAAAAACGGTGAAATTGAGAAATTTTGGTCTGTATCAAATATGAGGTGCGTGGACCAAAAAGTGGTCCCAGAAAGGGTCATCACCCGGTCCTCAGGTGAAAATTGTGTATTTTGTTTTTGGATGGTAAAGCTAATTGTTTGAGAGTGAGTTAAGTAGGTGATTGATGACAAGTTGTTGGACTTCTGACAAAAAAAAAAAAAATCCTTTTTATTGGACTGTTTTGAGCATGGGAAATGATAAAAGTAAGAGAGAAACGTGAAAGTAGAATTGATTATGGTAGAATTAGAACAACTGGATAAAGAGAAGATGAATTAGTGGATGATTTTAAAGTGGGATTTGTGAAGTGTTTAGAACAAGTTGTGGTGGTGTAGATGATGATAAGACAGGAAGGTGTAACGTTAGAGGACACTGAGTTAAGAAATTACCCTCAAAAGTATAAAATAGATAGTTTAAAATGATATAGATTATTTGATAAATAATGCTAATCTAGTCTACTAAATACTAGTTTAAAGAAATTTGAAACTTTGAATTAAGTAAGTAATGATGGTTTTCAGCTATGACTATATTGTAAAGTGTGTAATGGCACCATTTGTCAAATTGCCAAATGGGGAAGGCCTTGATATCACACTGATAGTAGAAGCTTCTATATGGAAATGCAATGATTTCATGACTTTTTAACAGGTAGTAATTTAAACCTTATTGACTGACTTGAAAATACTTACTAGGAGTTAAATGTTCTAAAAATTCATTACTGTGGTGTTTCTATTTACTAATAGATTTGGTGTGACTCATGCAGATCCAGATTAGAGAACAACATAAAATTGTAAGAAAGAGCCTTTACAATGTCGTTTTGAATATAGTCCTGAAGTTTGTATAAAAGATTAGTTACACGGAGGAATGTTTTCCTAATTGAATTCTGATTTAGCTCCTGCTGTGATTGACTGTGGAATTTAACAAATTCTCCCTCACCAGAACCTGATAAGTAAAATAGGCATTGAAGGGAAAAGATTATTAAAATGGTTTAGAAGGCAAACCTTTTATTAGTGGTGAGTTATTTAAAATAAATAAATAGCTGAGATTTGAATTTGATGAAGAAGAAAAAAATGGCATTTATAATTGAATTTGAATGTTCTTAAAGGAGCACAATTATTAATAGTTGCTTTTCCACCAACAAGCCCAGGATCTTTGAGTTCTGGGTAAAGTGAGTTTTTGGTTGCAAAAGTTCAGCAGGGAATTTAGAATTGTGTTTTTACAGTGTCTTAGAGTTCTCTGTAATTAATTTAAATGAGTTTGATTGAGACGAGCTGCTGTAAAAATACTGACCCCTCAAAGTAACCACCTTAGGTTAGTGAGACCCTGCTGCCGAGATAGTACTTGGATGCCCCATGAGGAATTTTTATTGCCCTGGTAATTGTTGTTGGTGGAAAAACGGCCATTTATTTGAACAAGGTGAACATAAAAAACAAAGATGAAACGAAACCAGTAAGCAGAATTATATTAAATTGGATTAGACCTAGTCTTGGTGTCTACATTAGATGGCAACATGGTAATAAAAAGATAAGCTGAGTAGAAAAAGGGATATCGCTATGTGAAAGGTGTAGGATCTTTGCATTTTTACGACGTAGTCTATATCCTAAATAAATTCTTAAATGGTAGCTGACGCCTTACTACAAAAAGCGAGGGAACTGATTGTAAAGAAGGGAGATGATAAGCTATGTCACTCTGAGCATAAATGTGAGAACGAAAACAATGCCACACCTACGAGTGTCACAGTTGACTGACTACCTGTAAACTGATGATGAGTTTGATACAGTGACACTGCATATAACAATTATGGCAGAACAAATGGAGATGACAGAACTTTTGTTTTTCTTTAAAACTAAATAGGAAGAACTGTTTAACCTGCTTCCTTATGAATTCATCATTCATTCATTCATTCATTCATTCATTCTGATGTTGGGTTTCTTGACAACATGTAAGTAAGTGGAAATCAGAGCAAACAGATCAGATATCATCTATGCTAAAGATGATTTATTTGAGTAAAATGCTGAATTGGAGATAAATTAGACTAGTGATTAAGGACTCGCAAAGGGCAGAAGTGCTGATTGAAAATACTAAACTTACTAACTGGAAATATATTATTAGATAATTTGGATTCTTGATGAAAATTTGAGGAATGAATAAGTACTATAACAGTACACCCAAATTGTATATTCTGGTCTAAATTTGCACTGGAAGGGAAATATACATACATATATATATTATTACTACAAGGATATTGTGAATGTCCCACAATACCCTCTCAAGCAATTCGAAATTGTTTGGGTACATTTGGGAAGTCAAATTTTGACTTGCATGGACAAAATTCTTCTATGGCATGAAAGAAAATTGAGCTGTGAAATGAAAACCAGCAACAACTTAAAAGAAAGAAGAAATTGGAGAATGATGTAAATAAAGGTGTATTACACTTTTGTGCAACAAGGGTGTAATATTGAGATTGTTTTGATTGTAAAGTGGTTATGATGGAGACCCAACGATAAAACGAAGTAATTTTGTCGGCCCTAAGATTTGAAACAAATTACAAAATGATATCTTAAATTCCTGAGTGAAATTGTGACCTGTTATGAACTTTTGATGTTTGTGATTATACATATATAATTATACATGAATTGGGTGGATAATTATGCTAACAATTCTACTACTGAAATTGAATTGAGATACTGATAACAACGACAATGTTTGACAAATTTTAATAGATAGATGAATGTGAAAAATGCAGTTTGTGATTTAAATTGAACAATGATAGTAGTGGCTTTACGAAGATATTGGAAGGCCATTTGAACAGACAATTGATTGCTGACATGGTTATGAGTTTTGTTTAGAATGCATGAAGTAGAATTTAAGCCAGTATTTTATATTAATTGTGTACAAGATGATTGATATTCATGGTGGCTTTATTATTAACTACATATGGCTTTGGGAAAGATGTGTTACATTTAAACTTGATTATATGGTTGTAAACAATACAAGATGTAGTATGATACAATTAGTTTTGAAGAAATGCCAGACTACTACTATGCTATGGGTAGACTTTAAAATTCTATCCGTCCAAGACATGTAAACTACAGTGTTCTTTCGCAAATTAGGGCCAGAGCGGTGAAGGCTACAGGGTCCCAATTGTTTTAAATTCCATAGTTGTTTAAAAAAAAAAAAAAAGAAAAGAAAAAAAGTGCTGATTTTGTGGATTTTTGTACAGCTGTGTAATTTTTTGGAAGAGGAAAATGACTGTATGAAGGTTAACCCACTGATATACGAGGGAACACTGTAGTGGAAAAGAAAAAAAAAGGAAAAATGAAAACCTTTTGTAAATATTGTGAAATTATTTTAAATTGCATGCAGCATAAGATTTATATGAAGTGGCTTGGATAATGATTTTGAGTTGTGAGCCATAAAAATGTCTCAAAAGGGGGGAGTTGGTAACAATACGGCAATACCGCATGTAAATTTTATATTTTTAATTTTTTAAGTTTTTATGTTTTTGGAATTTTGTTTTAGAATTTTGTTATACATGGAATTGATGTTTCTAATATTTTACAATTTTTGTTAGTGGCTATGGATTTTATGGAATTGAACAAAAAGTAAGACAATGTCAATATTAACAAGTACTGATTGATGGTCTTAAAAAATGTAACAATGAGTTGAAATTGTTCCAGAAAAACAACTGGATGTTATTATTATGGCAGAAGCATTGTGTGAACAGATCATGTCTCTATATGACGTACTAGTTATTTGGAGTAATGAATGAAAGTCACTTTATATGTTACATTGTTTAAGGGAAAAACAGAAAAGCGAGAAAAATACATGATCAAAGCATGGAGATAAGATAATTGATGATTAAGTAATTTGGGAAATTGTAAAAGGAACAAGACAGTTAAGCTCGTTTGAAATTTCGTGTGGTGGACCATTTAAATTTGCCTATTGTAATAACCTGTTAAGCCGTACAGATGAAAGAAATTTATTCAAGTGACTATATGAGAAGATTGTTTAAATGATAAGGAAGTGAAAATGTTTAATCAAATGCCAGATGACTCTCTATCTCAGCAGGAAGGCAAGCCTCCCATCAAGGGTAGTGACTGACTTTGATTAAAGGTCCAGCCTAAGGTGGGAAGGCCCTTGTAAGTGTTGTTGGCCCCGAAGGTTGTGAAGATCGCTGAACGACTCTCCTGGATTCACCTATCACATGGCACAAAACAGGTACCATTGACTAACAGCTTGCCAGGTTGCGGAACGAAGCCTGACTGAAGTGAGGTCAGAGGAGAAACAAGCAGCTTGACTCGCTGTGAAAAGTCTGACCAAGTAAGTCAGTGAAGACTTTGGGAGCACATTGTTTGCTACCCTCAAAGTTCCCCCAACCGCTGTGAAGTCCAGGACCTGTCTCACTGTGCAGGATGTGTCAGAAGGGACAACTCAAGGAGACGAGTCCCTTTCCTGAATCAAATGGAGCGTAAGATGCGATCAGACGCAGTTGGGGCTGTCTTTTTTATTTTGATTTTTGGGGCCATCATGAAGAGGAAGAGAGACAGCTGGTTGAATTATTAATGCTGAGAATTACATACAGAAACATTGGATAATGTACATTATGATATGCTTGAATTATTTTCAGATCCAGCCGACTATGACTAAAGATTAACATTGCCTCTGAGTGTAAATGTATTTGTTTTCGTAAATATGATCCTGCAGTTGAAAATCTAATTGAAGTAACTCATAGGTGATCTGAGACTTTGAGCAAATATATAATAAACAGGGGGGAATGTTAGAGTTATTGTGTATATATTATTCTATATTTTCTCTTATTACATAGTTAATTGCCAACTATGTATTCAGTATTTCACTATGGGTTTGGAGCTGCTGCATGTTTATTCAACCTGAGGACATCTGGAATGTGGGAATGAAGAACTACAGCCTTCAAGGATTAGTAGTCGTGACGATTTAAAGGATGTCCTCTGTATTTTACGACTGCTGGAGTTGCTTATCACATTGCTGCCAGTACTCCCATTTTCCTCAGAGGCAAGTGTGTAGCCTATTGTGTATGTTAGGGAATCCCAAATAAAAGAGGAGAAGTAGGGAGTTGTGTCAGAAGGGGCTGGGAGCTTGTGATCTGCGCACAACTCTCTGTCAGCTTCTCCTCGCGAGTAATCAAATCCTTGTGTCTTCTCATTCTTTCTTCTGTGTATTTTAAATGTTGCAGGTGTTGACTTGACAGTATGATTATGCTAGACCTACAAAAAAGTATTATGTAGCCATTTGCCAAACCAAAGAGGAAGTCCGCTATTTTGATTTTATTTTGGGAATTATACATAATTTTTGGCCTTCTTCATTAAACTTTGCACAGACAAGGCATGGAAAAAACTAACATTTTAAATGGTCCTTGTTCCATGTAACAGTGCCCCAACGTGCCAGTACCCTGACGTGCAAGTAACCCAACGTTGTGCTCAATAGCGCCCTCTACGCATTTTTATGGAGCATTTCCAATTGTATGATTCAAGCGATACACAACTAAAGATGACTTGACCTAGATTTGTGAAAACTGGGAGGCATACCTATTAGCTTAAGACCTACAAAAAGTATTCTGTAGCCGTATGCTAAACCTAAAAGGAAGTTCGCCATTTTGAATTTATTTTGGGAATTGCGCACCATGTTTTGCATTTTGATTAAACTTTGCACACACAAGGCTTGTCAAAAACATTTTAGATGGTCCTTGTCCTATTTGACAGTACCCCAACGTGCCAGTACCCCGACGTGCAAGTACCCCAACGTGGCCCGGGTTGCGAGGGCCCTTTATAGCTGCTCGCAGCTCTAGTTATTAGGGCCCGAGCAGCGACCGCTGCGAGGTCCCTATTGTTCCTGAAGGAATTCTTATTATTAGGGCCCGAGCAGCGACCGCTGCGAGGTCCCTATTGTTCCTGAAGGAATTCTTCTTCTTCTTCTTCTTCTTCTTCTTTTTCTTTGTTATTATTCTTTTCCGCAAACAACCACATTTTTGAGGCACTAAACATGAACGAAAACTCACCAAACTTTACACGCAGATCGGGTCTGGCGAAAAATTTGATATTTTAAAGTCGCCATACATGATAACAGAAAAATGGCTCTGTAGCGCCACCTACATAGGTTTAACGGATCCCTGTCCCGCTACGATTGTCCTATGGCTACGAAAATTGTGTGGCACCTGTAGCACATCCAGATGAACAAAAACCTCTTTGATATGTGTACCCTAAAATAGACAGGAAGTGAGGTATGAGTATTTGAATGTCCAATTTTGGCCCATTTTTGCACATTTACAGGGGTCATACTTTTGCCCGCTTCTCCTACACGGTTAACCCGATTGACTTCAAACTTGGGCTGTACCATCTCAACACCTGGGACAACATCATGGTAAAAAATCTAAAGTTTTTGACATACTATATGACGGTGGCGGGGCATCAAATTTACAGTTTCAAAATTCTTACTTAACGAAGCATTGCCGGTGGTACGTTTAATCTAGAGCTACGAAAATTGGTACACATATGTAACAGACTATGATCTACAAAAAAGCCTGTTGGTGCCATATGCTAAACCTAACAGGAAGTCCGCCAGAGGCGAGGCATCAAATTTTGTGTTTCAAAATTCTAACTTAATGAAGCATTCCCGGCTGTACATTTCACCTAGAGTTACCAATATTTGAAGACATATGTAACAGCCCTCAAGGTACAAAAAACTCTTTTTGAACCATATGCTAAACCGAACAGGAAGTCCGCCATTTTGATTTACTTTGGAACGTGTTGCCATTTTTTGGGCCATTTCATAGGGGTCTTATTTTAACGAACTCCTCCTACAGAGTTTATCCGATCATCTCCAAACTTGGTGTGATTCATCTTAAGATGTTGAAGATGAAAAGTTATTGAAAGCTTTTTATTTTGTCGCACGCTGTTGCCGTGGCATGCACAGTTTGCAAAGGAAAAAATTCCTTCTTAATGAAGCATTCCCAGTTGTACGAAGCAGCTAGAGCTACGAAAATTTGGAGACAAATGTAACAGCCCACGATGTACAAAAAAGTCTCTTGGTGCCATGTGCTAAACCCAACAGGAAGTCCCGTAGGGGCCGGGCATCACATTTTGAGCTAAAAAACTCCTCTTTAACGAAGCATTCCCGGTTGTACGTTTCACCTAGCGCTATGATAATTTAGAGGCATACATAAGAGCCCACGATGTACAAAAAAGTCTCTTGGAACCATGTGCTAAACCAAACAGGAAGTCCGCCATTTTGATTTATGATGGGATTTGTAGCCTTTTTTTGTGGCCTTTTTTAGGGGTCATATTTTAACTCCTCCTACAAAATTCATCCGACCGTGTTCAAACTTGGTGTGTTTCATCTTAAGATGTTTAAGATGCAAATTTATCGAAAGTTTTTTATTTTGTCGCACGCTGCTGCTATAGCGATGCATTGGTTGCCAAGTAAAGTGCTGCTTTGTTTTTTTTTATCTATACATGTGTGAAAACTCGTGAAACTTTGCACACACATCAGACTTGTCATTAACATGAATTTTTAGAGATTTCTTGTGCAATTTGCAATAAATCGCACCCTCTATACATTTTTTATGGAGCATTTCCGATGGATGATTCAAGCGCGAAATAACTAAAGATGACTTGACTTGACCTAGATTTGTGAAAACTCAGAGGCATACCTATTATATTATTATTATTTTTTGTACCTTACAAGATTCTCTTGTGCCACATTAAACCCCTTTGCAGGCCTGAGCCAAACCACGGTCCATACATTTGATACCACTGCTTTATTTCAATGGTCAAGTACTTCATAACCACACCTACTTATGCTTGTCCTTGCATATATAGTAGACAACAAAGAGCTCTTTCAACAAAAGACATTTCCATCTACAAAGTCATACAAGGTAAGCACTCTATAAATTCTGCAATCACTACACTTCTATTCCTAAATTATCACTTCAAATACCAACAATGGTTAATACAGCTACAAATTTCTTGTATGTTTATGAAGTATGATACTGTATTTATTTCTACTCCTTTGCTTTTCTACAGAACATGAACAAATCACCAAGCAAATTCTCTTTTGATAAAGACCCTCTAATCATCTCCATACGCAAAGATTGCCAACTTTTTTCCGTAAGTATACAATACATAAACTAAACAGGACAACTTTCTCAATCATATACAGTATGCCATACATATATGTATTAAGTTCTCATTTATTAACAGGTTTGTTAAAGGCACCTTTAGTGTGTTTTTCTGTTTGTAATGTTTCTCCACGAGCACGTCTAGCCATTGATATCATGTAGAACACATATGCTAACCTTTTAGAGACAATTGAAGCTTACTTGCACAGTAGCCACTATCTTAACCACTTAATTCACATGTCTACTTGACAACTTATTACATGTAGTGAAATGGTACTTTGTGCGTCTTATGCTTTTTTCTGAACACTGCTTTTCAACTCTTTCCTTAAAACCAATACATGCGGTACTGTTATACTGTATAAATATATATGTCCGTGTGTATATATTTGTATATTCTTTCAAATAAACTCGTTTTGACACACACAGCCATTGAGTAACATGCAACACGACCACAACGTTTTGCACCAACACGTTACCTCTGCTATTTAGAATCATGGAATCTAACATGACTGATTTTCATTGAATGCTTTGTCATTACAGTATGCATGCATTGATCATGCTTCCAGTCGCAACGACTTATACCAGCGCAGCCTTGATCTTCATTCCCAAATGAACCAACTAGTCCATGTGACTCGAGTCAATCGAGCACTTGAAAAACAGATAGACTTCAAAACCAAGCTTGTGAAAGAACTCCAGACTGCATTGGATATAAAGGATGCATGTGATGCATTTGTCCGTGATGGTAAGCTATATGACATGGAAGACACACAAACACTAACACAGCAAGCATCCCCATCCTACACATTGTGTATAATGAATGACATGTTTGACAATGGACATTTTTACATTTTTTTGTTAATGCACGTTCCTTTTTTTCTGTTAGGAATATCTTGAAGGTAACATTGGACTGTTAACTAAAACACTGACTGATTATTGAGCCGCAATTTCTCAATGTATATAATGTGAATACATACTACACTTGATTACTTTCAAATGTGACTGATATCATGTAGCTATGCTGTGATCTTGCCCTCTTTCATCCACTGATAGACACTTCAAAGTTCTTTTTTTTCTGTATCTTCTCAAAATAACTGACATATTCATGGAAAAGATTGTATTTAAATTCTATCATTATTAATTACTATTATTATGTTTATGTCTTTGCCCCTGATTATGATGTTTCTATACCATAGATTAAAAAAAAAAAATTTTTGGACATACTGTGACTTGACCATTACAATACTAATTTTTACTAAGAAAAAATCAATCACACACCATAATATTTTATACTTATCCTGCATGTATCTGGACACACCATGCCAAATTTTACACTTACATAACCATTTATGTACCTGTCGTATCCTTACTTTTATTCATCATTTCATCACACAATCCTAAAACATTGCTTTTTGACCCAGAGGATTCAACTATACCATTTTTGCGTGTCTTATTACTTACTAGCTATATTATTTATTAACGGGCAAAAACTATGAATATAAGATCACCGCCAAATATTACGTCTGTAATATCCATATACAGTGCATTACATAATATGCATTTGTATTAAGACACTACCATGCTAAAAATATGCACACGACTGTTCTGTAAACTACACCTAAGACAACCAAACTTCACAGATCTAACATGATTCTTCATTCTTTTTTGTTCTACAGATGTATCAAATGCTGCCACACAGACAGAAGAAGCCACTGAGGACATGCACGAAGACGATGATCACAATATAACAGGACAGGTTAACCCCCCTGAAGTTTTAGCCCGCAGGTCAAAGCGTCCTAGGACTAATTCATCCATGGAGGTTACATTATCCTAAGACAGACTATGTGCTAACCCAAACTCTTTGACCCCAAGGGATTCATCTGTCCCAGAAAACTTTTACACTAAAGAGTTTATCTGTCTTAGGGCGCTGTTAACCCCAGGTTAAAGTGTTATTTAATCTGTCCTGTTACAACAGCTATACATAAACAGCTGCATTCCTCTCCTGTTCCATCTCTCGCACTTCTTTCATCTCTTTTTCTCCTCTACTTATACCTATGCTTGCTCATGTGCTTTTTTCCCCTTTAGATGATGTCATTGGTTAGCCTGCTTCAAAGCTACATTTTTTCTTGAATAACTGTCACACATTTACTGTTTGCTGGACCCTACAAAACTGTCACAATACTTCACTATGTCATGAATACATATGTGTTGCACAGCGACACCACATTAAGAGTCATCAAAAAGCTTTTTATTTGATCACACACCATCTCTGTGCCATGCAATGTTTTCAAATGAACAGATGCTGGTTTTGAATATCAAACGAGCGACTTTTCATGAAACTTTGCACACACATCAGAAAGTCCACACTTTTGAATTTATTTTGGGAATTGTGCATCATTTTTGGCCTTTTACTGCACCTTTTTACACACAAGGCACGGCAAATGCATTTCTATTTTCCATGGTCCTTGTCTATTTAACAGTACCCCAACGTGCAAGTCCCCCGACTTGCATATACCCCAACGTGGCCCGGGTTGCGAGGGCCCTTTATAGCTGCTCGCAGCTCTAGTTAGGGCCCGAGCAGCGACCGCTGCGAGGTCCCTATTGTTCCTGAAGGAATTCTTATTAGGGCCCGAGCAGCGGCGGCGGCGGTGCCGCTGCGAGGCCCTATTGTTTTTGTAGGAATTCTTCTTATTATTCTTCTTTTTCTTCTCCGCAAACAATCGCATTTTTGAGACACTAAACGTGAACGAAAACTCACCAAACTTTACACGCACATCAGGCCTGGCGAAAAATTTGATATTTTAAAGTCGCCATACATGATAACAGAAAAATGGCTCTGTAGCGCCACCTACATAGGTTTAACGGATCCCTGTCCCGCTACGATTGTCCTATGGCTACGAAAATTGTGTGGCACCTGTAGCACATCCAGATGAACAAAAACCTCTTTGATATGTGTACCCTAAAATAGACAGGAAGTGAGGTATGAGTATTTGAATGTCCAATTTTGGCCCATTTTTGCACATTTACAGGGGTCATACTTTTGCCCGCTTCTCCTACACGGTTAACCCGACTGACTTCAAACTTGGGCTGTACCATCTCAACACCTGGGACAACATCATGGTAAAAAATCTAAAGTTTTTGACATACTATATGACGGTGGCGGGGCATCAAATTTACAGTTTCAAAATTCTTACTTAACTAAGCATTGCCGGTGGTACGTTTAATTGAGAGCCACGAAAATTGGTACACATATGTAACAGACTATGATCTACAAAAAAGCCTGTTGGTGCCATATGCTAAACCTAACAGGAAGTCCGCCAGAGGCGAGGCATCAAATTTTGTGTTTCAAAATTCTTATTTAATGAAGCATTCCCGGCTGTACATTTCACCTAGAGTTACCAACATTTGAAGACATATGTAACAGCCCTCAAGGTACAAAAAACTCTTTTTGAACCATATGCTAAACCGAACAGGAAGTCCGCCATTTTGATTTACTTTGGAACGTGTTGCCATTTTTTGGGCCATTTCATAGGGGTCTTATTTTAACGAACTCCTCCTACAGAGTTTATCCGATCATCTCCAAACTTTGTGTGATTCATCTTAAGATTTTGAAGATGAAAAGTTATTGAAAGCTTTTTATTTCGTCGCACGCTGTTGCCGTAGCATGCACAGTTTGCAAAGGAAAAATTCCTTCTTAATGAAGCATTCCCAGTTGTACGAAGCAGCTAGAGCTACGAAAATTTGGAGACAAATTTAACAGCCCACGATGTACAAAAAGGTCTCTTGGTGCCATGTGCTAAACCCAACAGGAAGTCCCGTAGGGGCCGGTCATCCCATTTTGAGGTAAAAAACTCCTCTTTAACGAAGCATTCCCGGTTGTACGTTTCACCTAGCGCTATGATAATTTAGAGGCATACATAAGAGCCCACGATGTACAAAAAAGTCTCTTGGAACCATCTGCTAAACCAAACAGGAAGTCCGCCATTTTGATTTACGTTGGGATTTGTAGCCATTTTTTGTGGCCTTTTTTAGGGGTCATATTTTAACGAACTCCTCCTACAAAATTTATCCGACTGTCTTCAAACTTGGTGTGCTTCATCTTAAGATGTTTAAGATACAAAGTTATCGGAAGTTATTTATTTTGTCGCACGCCGTTTCATGGCGATGGATTGTTTGCCAAGTAAAATGCTGCTTTTTTTTTTTTGGTCTAAACATGTGCAAAAACTCATGAAACTTTACACACACATCAGGCTTGTCATAAGCATGAATATTTTAGAGATTTCTTATTAAATTTGCAATAAATGCTTCAATAGCGCCCTCTAGACATTTTTATGAAGTCTTTCCGATTATATGATTCAGCTAGATGTGTGAATATTGGCAGGCATGCCTAATATATCCAAAAAGTATTCTGTATAGCCATGTGCCAATCCATTTTGATTTTATTTTGTTAATTGTGCATCATTTTTGGCCTTTCCATGAAACTTTACAAACACAAAGCATGGCAAAAACGTTTAAAATTTAGATGGTTTCCTATTTGACAGTACCCCAACATGCCAGTACCCCGACGTGCAAATACCCCAACGTGGCCCGGGTTGCGAGGGCCCTTTATAGCTGCTCGCAGCTCTAGTTATTATTATTCTTCTTCTTCTTCTTCTTCTTTTTCTTTGTTATTATTCTTTTCCGCAAACAACCACATTTTTGAGGCACTAAACATGAACGAAAACTCACCAAACTTTACACGCAGATCGGGTCTGGCGAAAAATTTGATATTTTAAAGTCGCCATACATGATAACAGAAAAATGGCTCTGTAGCGCCACCTACATAGGTTTAACGGATCCCTGTCCCGCTACGATTGTCCTATGGCTACGAAAATTGTGTGGCACCTGTAGCACATCCAGATGAACAAAAACCTCTTTGATATGTGTACCCTAAAATAGACAGGAAGTGAGGTATGAGTATTTGAATGTCCAATTTTGGCCCATTTTTGCACATTTACAGGGGTCATACTTTTGCCCGCTTCTCCTACACGGTTAACCCGATTGACTTCAAACTTGGGCTGTACCATCTCAACACCTGGGACAACATCATGGTAAAAAATCTAAAGTTTTTGACATACTATATGACGGTGGCGGGGCATCAAATTTACAGTTTCAAAATTCTTACTTAACGAAGCATTGCCGGTGGTACGTTTAATCTAGAGCTACGAAAATTGGTACACATATGTAACAGACTATGATCTACAAAAAAGCCTGTTGGTGCCATATGCTAAACCTAACAGGAAGTCCGCCAGAGGCGAGGCATCAAATTTTGTGTTTCAAAATTCTAACTTAATGAAGCATTCCCGGCTGTACATTTCACCTAGAGTTACCAATATTTGAAGACATATGTAACAGCCCTCAAGGTACAAAAAACTCTTTTTGAACCATATGCTAAACCGAACAGGAAGTCCGCCATTTTGATTTACTTTGGAACGTGTTGCCATTTTTTGGGCCATTTCATAGGGGTCTTATTTTAACGAACTCCTCCTACAGAGTTTATCCGATCATCTCCAAACTTGGTGTGATTCATCTTAAGATGTTGAAGATGAAAAGTTATTGAAAGCTTTTTATTTTGTCGCACGCTGTTGCCGTGGCATGCACAGTTTGCAAAGGAAAAAATTACTTCTTAATGAAGCATTCCCAGTTGTACGAAGCAGCTAGAGCTACGAAAATTTGGAGACAAATGTAACAGCCCACGATGTACAAAAAAGTCTCTTGGTGCCATGTGCTAAACCCAACAGGAAGTCCCGTAGGGGCCGGGCATCACATTTTGAGCTAAAAAACTCCTCTTTAACGAAGCATTCCCGGTTGTACGTTTCACCTAGCGCTATGATAATTTAGAGGCATACATAAGAGCCCACGATGTACAAAAAAGTCTCTTGGAACCATGTGCTAAACCAAACAGGAAGTCCGCCATTTTGATTTATGATGGGATTTGTAGACTTTTTTTGTGGCCTTTTTTAGGGGTCATATTTTAACTCCTCCTACAAAATTCATCCGACCGTGTTCAAACTTGGTGTGTTTCATCTTAAGATGTTTAAGATGCAAATTTATCGAAAGTTTTTTATTTTGTCGCACGCTGCTGCTATAGCGATGCATTGGTTGCCAAGTAAAGTGCTGCTTTGTTTTTTTTTATCTATACATGTGTGAAAACTCGTGAAACTTTGCACACACATCAGACTTGTCATTAACATGAATTTTTAGAGATTTCTTGTGCAATTTGCAATAAATCGCACCCTCTATACATTTTTTATGGAGCATTTCCGATTGGATGATTCAAGCGCAAAATAACTAAAGATGACTTGACTTGACCTAGATTTGTGAAAACTCAGAGGCATACCTATTATATTATTATTATTTTTTGTACCTTACAAGATTATCTCTTGTGCCACATTAAACCCCTTTGCAGGCCTGAGCCAAACCACGGTCCATACATTTGATACCACTGCTTTATTTCAATGGTCAAGTACTTCATAACCACACCTACTTATGCTTGTCCTTGCATATATAGTAGACAACAAAGAGCTCTTTCAACAAAAGACATTTCCACCTACAAAGTCATACAAGGTAAGCACTCTATAAATTCTGCAATCACTACACTTCTATTCCTAAATTATCACTTCAAATACCAACAATGGTTAATACAGCTACAAATTTCTTGTATGTTTATGAAGTATGATACTGTATTTATTTCTACTCCTTTGCTTTTCTACAGAACATGAACAAATCAACAAGCAAATTCTCTTTTGATAAAGACCCTCTAATCATCTCCATACGCAAAGATTGCCAACTTTTTTCCGTAAGTATACAATACATAAACTAAACAGGACAACTTTCTCAATCATATACAGTATGCCATACATATATGTATTAAGTTCTCATTTATTAACAGGTTTGTTAAAGGCACCTTTAGTGTGTTTTTCTGTTTGTAATGTTTCTCCACGAGCACGTCTAGCCATTGATATCATGTACAACACATATGCTAACCTTTTAGAGACAATTGAAGCTTACTTGCACAGTAGCCACTATCTTAACCACTTAATTCACATGTCTACTTGACAACTTATTACATGTAGTGAAATGGTACTTTGTGCGTCTTATGCTTTTTTCTGAACACTGCTTTTCAACTCTTTCCTTAAAACCAATACATGCGGCACTGTTATACTGTATAAATATATATGTCCGTGTGTATATATTTGTATATTCTTTCAAATAAACTCGTTGTGACACACACAGCCATTGAGTAACATGCAACACGACCACAACGTTTTGCACCAACACGTTACCTCTGCTATTTAGAATCATGGAATCTAACATGACTGATTTTCATTGAATGCTTTGTCATTACAGTATGCATGCATTGATCATGCTTTCAGTCGCAACGACTTATACCAGCGCAGCCTTGATCTTCATTCCCAAATGAACCAACTAGTCCATGTGACTCGAGTCAATCGAGCACTTGAAAAACAGATAGACTTCAAAACCAAGCTTGTGAAAGAACTCCAGACTGCATTGGATATAAAGGATGCATGTGATGCATTTGTCCGTGATGGTAAGCTATATGACATGGAAGACACACAAACACTAACACAGCAAGCATCCCCATCCTACACATTGTGTATAATGAATGACATGTTTGACAATGGACATTTTTACATTTTTTTGTTAATGCACGTTCCTTTTTTTCTGTTAGGAATATCTTGAAGGTAACATTGGACTGTTAACTAAAACACTGACTGATTATTGAGCCGCAATTTCTCAATGTATATAATGTGAATACATACTACACTTGATTACTTTCAAATGTGACTGATATCATGTAGCTATGCTGTGATCTTGCCCTCTTTCATCCACTGATAGACACTTCAAAGTTCTTTTTTTTTCTGTATCTTCTCAAAATAACTGACATATTCATGGAAAAGATTGTATTTAAATTCTATCATTATTAATTACTATTATTATGTTTATGTCTTTGCCCCTGATTATGATGTTTCTATACCATAGATTTTTTTTTAATTTTTGGACATACTGTGACTTGACCTTTACAATACTAATTTTTACTAAGAAAAAATCAATCACACACCATAATATTTTATACTTATCCTGCATGTATCTGGACACACCATGCCAAATTTTACACTTACATAACCATTTATGTACCTGTCGTATCCTTACTTTTATTCATCATTTCATCACACAATCCTAAAACATTGCTTTTTGACCCAGAGGATTCAACTATAACATTTTTGCGTGTCTTATTACTTACTAGCTATATTATTTATTAACGGGCAAAAACTATGAATATAAGATCACCGTCAAATATTACGTCTGTAATATCCATATACAGTGCATTACATAATATGCATTTGTATTAAGACACTACCATGCTAAAAATATGCACACGACTGTTCTGTAAACTACACCTAAGACAACCAAACTTCACAGATCTAACATGATTCTTCATTCTTTTTTGTTCTACAGATGTATCAAATGCTGCCACACAGACAGAAGAAGCCACTGAGGACATGCACGAAGACGATGATCACAATATAACAGGACAGGTTAACCCCCCTGAAGTTTTAGCCCGCAGGTCAAAGCGTCCTAGGACTAATTCATCCATGGAGGTTACATTATCCTAAGACAGACTATGTGCTAACCCAAACTCTTTGACCCCAAGGGATTCATCTGTCCCAGAAAACTTTTACACTAAAGAGTTTATCTGTCCTAGGGCGCTGTTAACCCCAGGTTAAAGTGTTATTTAATCTGTCCTGTTACAACAGCTATACATAAACAGCTGCATTCCTCTCCTGTTCCATCTCTCGCACTTCTTTCATCTCTTTTTCTCCTCTACTTATACCTATGCTTGCTCATGTGCTTTTTTCCCCTTTAGATGATGTCATTGGTTAGCCTGCTTCAAAGCTACATTTTTTCTTGAATAACTGTCACACATTTACTGTTTGCTGGACCCTACAAAACTGTCACAATACTTCACTATGTCATGAATACATATGTGTTGCACAGCGACACCACATTAAGAGTCATCAAAAAGCTTTTTATTTGATCACACACCATCTCTGTGCCATGCAATGTTTTCAAATAAACAGATGCTGGTTTTGAATATCAAACGAGCGACTTTTCATGAAACTTTGCACACACATCAGAAAGTCCACACTTTTGAATTTATTTTGGGAATTGTGCATCATTTTTGGCCTTTTACTGCACCTTTTTACACACAAGGCACGGCAAATGCATTTCTATTTTCCATGGTCCTTGTCTATTTAACAGTACCCCAACGTGCAAGTCCCCCGACTTGCATATACCCCAACGTGGCCCGGGTTGCGAGGGCCCTTTATAGCTGCTCGCAGCTCTAGTTATTCTTCTTCTTCTTCTTTTTCTTTGTTATTATTCTTTTCCGCAAACAACCACATTTTTGAGGCACTAAACATGAACGAAAACTCACCAAACTTTAGACGCAGATCGGGCTTGGCGAAAAATTTGATATTTTAAAGTCGCCATACATGATAACAGAAAAATGGCTCTGTAGCGCCACCTACATAGGTTTAACGGATCCCTGTCCCGCTACGATTGTCCGACGGCTATGAAAATTGTGTGGCACCTGGAGCACATCCCAATGAACAAAAACCTCTTTGAAGTGTGTACCCTAAAATAGACAGAAAGTGAGGTATGAGTATTTAAATGTCCAATTTTTGCCAATTTTTGCACATTAACAGGGGTCATACTTTTGTCCGCTTCTCCTACATGGTTAACCCGATTGACTTCAAACTTGGGATGTACCATCTCAACACTTGGGACAACATCATTGTGAAAAATGAAAAGTTTTTTATATACTATATGACGGCGGCGGCGCATCAAATTTAGAGTTTAAAAATTCTTCCTTCACGAAGCATTGCCGGTTGTACGTTTAATCTAGAGCTACGAAAATTGGTACACATATGTAACAGGCTATGACCTACAAAAAACTCTTTTTGAACCATATGCTAAACCTAACAGGAAGTCCACCATTTTGATTTATTTTGGAACGTGTTGCCATTTTTTTGGCAATTTCATAGGGGTCTTATTTTAACGAACTCCTCCTACAATGTTTATCCGATCATCTTCAAACTTGGTGTGATTCATCTGAAGATATTGAAGATGAAAAGTTATTGAAAGCTTTGTATTTCGTCGCACGCTGTTGTCATGGCATGCACTGTTTGCAAAGGAAAAAAAATATATTTAAAGAAGCATTCCCATTTGTACGAAGCAGCAAGAGCTACGGAAATTTGTAGACATATGTAACAGCCCAAGATGTACAAAAAAGTCTCTTGGTGCCCTGTGCTAAACCCAACAGGAAGTCCCCCAGGGGCCGGGCATCACATTTTGAGCTAAAAAAACTGCTCTTTAACAAAGCATACCCGGCTGTACGTTTCACCTAGAGTTACCAAAATTTGTAGAGGTATATAACAGCCCTCGAGGTACAAAAAACTCTTTTTGAACCATATGCTAAACCTAACAGGACGTCCGCCATTTTGATTTACTTTGGAATGTGTTGCCATTTTTTTTGGCCATTTCATAGGGGTCATATTTTAACAAACTCCTCCTACAGAGTTTATCCGATCATCTTCAAACTTGGTGTGATTCATCTTAAGATGTTGAAAATGAAAAGTTATTGAAAGTTTTTTATTTCGTCACACGCTGTTATCGTGGCATGCACTTTTTGCAAAGGAAAAAAATCCTTCTTAATGAAGCATTCCCAGTTGTACGAAGCAGCTAGAGCGACGAAAATTTGTAGACATATGTAACAGCCCAGGATGTACAAAAATGTCTCTTGGTGCCATGTGCTAAACCAAACAGGAAGTCCCCCAGGGGCCGGGCATCACATTTTGAGCTAAAAAAACTCCTCTTTAACGAAGCATTCTCGGTTGTACGTTTCACCTAGCGCTATGATAATTTGCAGGCATACATAAGAGCCCACGATGTACAAAAAAGTCTCTTAGAACCATATGCTAAACCAAACAGGAAGTCCGGCATTTTGATTTGCGCCTTTTTTAGGGGTCACATTTTAACGAACTCCTACGAAATTTATCCGACTGTCTTCCAACTTGGTGTGTTTCATCTTAAGATGTTTAAGATGCAAAGTTATCTAAAGTTTTTTTTATTTTGTCGATGTAACAGCCCACGATGTACAAAAAAGTCTCTTGCTGCTTTGTGCTAAACCCAACAGGAAGTCCCTCAGGGGCCGGGCATCACATTTTGAGCTAAAAAACTCCTCTTTAACGAAGCATTCCCGGTTGTACGTTTCACCTAGCGCTATGATAATTTGGAGGCATACATAAGAGCCCACGATGTACAAAAAAGTCTCTTAGAACCATATGCTAAACCAAACAGGAAGTCCGCCATTTTGATTTACTTTGGAACGTGTTGCCATTTTTTTGGCCATTTCATAGGGGTCCTATTTTAACGAACTCCTCCTACAGAGTTTATCCGATCATCTTCAAACTTGGTGTGATTCATCTTAAGATGTTGAAGATAAAAAGTTATTGAAAGCTTTTTATTTCGCCGCACGCTGTTGTCGTGGCATGCACTTGTTTGCAAAGGAAAAAAATTCTTCTTAATGAAGAATTCTCAGTTGTACGAAGCAGCTAGAGCTACGAAAATTTGTAGACATATGTAACAGCCCACGATGTACAAAAAAGTCTCTTGCTGCTTTGTGCTAAACCCAACAGGAAGTCCCTCAGGGGCCGGGCATCACATTTTGAGCTAAAAAACTCCTCTTTAACGAAGCATTCCCGGTTGTACGTTTCACCTGGCGCTATGATAATTTGGAGGCATACATAAGAGCCCACGATGTACAAAAAAGTCTCTTAGAACCATATGCTAAACCAAACAGGAAGTCCGGCATTTTGATTTACGCCTTTTTTAGGGGTCACATTTTAACGAACTCCTACGAAATTTATCCGACTGTCTTCCAACTTGGTGTGTTTCATCTTAAGATGTTTAAGATGCAAAGTTATCGAAAGTTTTTTTTATTTTGTCGCAAGCCGTTGCCATTGCGATGCATTATTTGCCAAGTAAAATGCTGCTTTTTTTTTTTTTTGTCTGAACGAGCGAAAACTCATGAAACTTTACACACACATCAGACTTGTCATAAACATGAATATTTTAGAGATTTCTTGTGCAATTTGCAATAAATGGCTCAATAGCGCCCTATAGACATTTTTATGAAGCTTTTGGAAATGTATGATTCAGCTAGATTTGTAAAAATTGGGATACCTATCAGCCTAAGACTGACAAAAGAGTTTCTAAAGCCATATGCTAAACCAAACAGGAAGTCTGCCATTTTGATTTACTTTGCTATTTGTAGCCATTTTTTGGGGCCTTTTATAGGCCTCATATTTTCTACAAAACTTATCAGATTGTCTTCATTCTTTGGCGTGTTTCATCTGAAGATATTTAAGATGAAAAGTTATTGAAATTGTTTGTCACGCCTTTGCTCTAGCGATGCATTGTTTGCAAAGAAAAATGCTTTTTTTTTTTGAAAGTCTAAACATGAGCGAAAACTCAAAACTTTGCACACAGATCAGACCTCTCAAGAACATGAATATTTTAGAGATTTGTTGTGCAATTTGTAATAAATGGCTCAATAGCGCCCTCTAGACATTTTTATGAAGTATTTCCGATTATATGATTCAGCTAGATGTGTGAATATTTGGAGGCACACCTATCAGTCTAATACCTACAAAAATTATTCTATAGCCATGTGCCAAACCATTTTGATTTTATTTTGTTAATTGTGCATCATTTTTGGCCTTTCCATGAAACTTTGCAAGCACAAAGCATGGCAAAAACATTTACAATTTTGACGGTTTCCTATAAAACAGTACCCCAACATGTCAGTACCCCGACGTGCAAGTACCCCAATGTGGCCCAGGTTGCGAGGGCCCTTTATAGCTGCTCGCAGCTCTAGTTATTAGGGCCCGAGCAGCGGCGGCGGCGGTGCCGCTGCGAGGCCCTATTGTTTTTGTAGGAATTCTTCTTCTTATTATTATTATTATTAGGGCCCGAGCAGCGACCGCTGCGAGGTCCCTATTGTTCCTGAAGGAATTCTTATTAGGGCCCGAGCAGCGACCGCTGCGAGGTCCCTATTGTTCCTGAAGGAATTCTTATTAGGGCCCGAGCAGCGACCGCTGCGAGGTCCCTATTGTTCCTGAAGGAATTCTTATTATTAGGGCCCGAGCAGCGACCGCTGCGAGGTCCCTATTGTTCCTGAAGGAATTCTTATTATTATTATTAGGGCCCGAGCAGCGACCGCTGCGAGGTCCCTATTGTTCCTGAAGGAATTCTTATTATTATTCTTCTTCTTCTTCTTTGTTATTATTCTTTTCCGCAAACAACCACATTTTTGAGGCACTAAACATGAACGAAAACTCACCAAACTTTACACGCAGATCGGGTCTGGCGAAAAATTTGATATTTTAAAGTCGCCATACATGATAACAGAAAAATGGCTCTGTAGCGCCACCTACATAGGTTTAACGGATCCCTGTCCCGCTACGATTGTCCTATGGCTACGAAAATTGTGTGGCACCTGTAGCACATCCAGATGAACAAAAACCTCTTTGATATGTGTACCCTAAAATAGACAGGAAGTGAGGTATGAGTATTTGAATGTCCAATTTTGGCCCATTTTTGCACATTTACAGGGGTCATACTTTTGCCCGCTTCTCCTACACGGTTAACCCGATTGACTTCAAACTTGGGCTGTACCATCTCAACACCTGGGACAACATCATGGTAAAAAATCTAAAGTTTTTGACATACTATATGACGGTGGCGGGGCATCAAATTTACAGTTTCAAAATTCTTACTTAACAAAGCATTGCCGGTGGTACGTTTAATTGAGAGCCACGAAAATTGGTACACATATGTAACAGACTATGATCTACAAAAAAGCCTGTTGGTGCCATATGCTAAACCTAACAGGAAGTCCGCCAGAGGCGAGGCATCAAATTTTGTGTTTCAAAATTCTTATTTAATGAAGCATTCCCGGCTGTACATTTCACCTAGAGTTACCAACATTTGAAGACATATGTAACAGCCCTCAAAGTACAAAAAACTCTTTTTGTACCATATGCTAAACCGAACAGGAAGTCCGCCATTTTGATTTACTTTGGAACGTGTTGCCATTTTTTGGGCCATTTCATAGGGGTCTTATTTTAACGAACTCCTCCTACAGAGTTTATCCGATCATCTCCAAACTTGGTGTGATTCATCTTAAAATGTTGAAGATGAAAAGTTATTGAAAGCTTTTTATTTCGTCGCACGCTGTTGCCGTGGCATGCACAGTTTGCAAAGGAAAAAAATTCCCTCTTAATGAAGCATTCCCAGTTGTACGAAGCAGCTAGAGCTACGAAAATTTGGAGACAAATTTAACAGCCCACGATGTACAAAAAAGTCTCTTGGTGCCATGTGCTAAACCCAACAGGAAGTCCCGTAGGGGCCGGTCATCACATTTTGAGGTAAAAAACTCCTCTTTAACGAAGCATTCCCGGTTGTACGTTTCACCTAGCGCTATGATAATTTGGAGGCATACATAAGAGCCCACGATGTACAAAAAAGTCTCATGGAACCATCTGCTAAACCAAACAGGAAGTCCGCCATTTTGATTTACGTCGGCATTTGTAGCCATTTTTTGTGGCCCTTCCTAGGGGTCATATTTTCACGAACTCCTCGTACAAAATTCATCCGACCGTCTTCAAACTTGGTGTGTTTCATCTTAAGATGTTTAAGATGCAAAGTTATCGAAAGTTTTTTATTTTGTCACATGCTGTTGCCATAGCGATGCATTGTTTGCCAAGTAAAGTGCTGCTTATTTTTTTGGTCTATACATGTGTGAAAACTCATGAAACTTTGCACACACATCAGACTTGTCATGAACATGAATTTTTAGAGGTTTCTTGTGTAATTTGCAATAAATCGCGCCCTCTATACATTTTTATGGAGCATTTCCGATTGGATGATTCAAGCGCGAAATAACTAAAGATGACTTGACTTGACCGAGATTTGTGAAAACTCAGAGGCATACCTATTAGTCTAAGACCTACAAAAAGTATTCTGTAGCCGTATGCTAAACCTAAAAGGAAGTCCGCCATTTTGAATTTATTTTGGGAATTGCACACCATATTTTGCGTTTTGATTAAACTTTGCACACACAAGGCTTGTCAAAAACATTTTAGATGGTCCTTGTCCTATTTGACAGTACCCCAACATGCCAGTACCCCGACGTGCAAATACCCCAACGTGGCCCGGGTTGCGAGGGCCCTTTATAGCTGCTCGCAGCTCTAGTTCTTCTTCTTCTTTGTTATTATTCTTTTCCGCAAACAACCACATTATTGAGGCACTAAACATGAACGAAAACTCACCAAACTTTACACGCAGATCGGGTCTGGCGAAAAATTTGATATTTTAAAGTCGCCATACATGATAACAGAAAAATGGCTCTGTAGCGCCACCTACATAGGTTTAACGGATCCCTGTCCCGCTACGATTGTCCTATGGCTACGAAAATTGTGTGGCACCTGTAGCACATCCAGATGAACAAAAACCTCTTTGATATGTGTACCCTAAAATAGACAGGAAGTGAGGTATGAGTATTTGAATGTCCAATTTTGGCCCATTTTTGCACATTTACAGGGGTCATACTTTTGCCCGCTTCTCCTACACGGTTAACCCGATTGACTTCAAACTTGGGCTGTACCATCTCAACACCTGGGACAACATCATGGTAAAAAATCTAAAGTTTTTGACATACTATATGACGGTGGCGGGGCATCAAATTTACAGTTTCAAAATTCTTACTTAACGAAGCATTGCCGGTGGTACGTTTAATCTAGAGCTACGAAAATTGGTACACATATGTAACAGACTATGATCTACAAAAAAGCCTGTTGGTGCCATATGCTAAACCTAACAGGAAGTCCGCCAGAGGCGAGGCATCAAATTTTGTGTTTCAAAATTCTAACTTAATGAAGCATTCCCGGCTGTACATTTCACCTAGAGTTACCAATATTTGAAGACATATGTAACAGCCCTCAAGGTACAAAAAACTCTTTTTGAACCATATGCTAAACCGAACAGGAAGTCCGCCATTTTGATTTACTTTGGAACGTGTTGCCATTTTTTGGGCCATTTCATAGGGGTCTTATTTTAACGAACTCCTCCTACAGAGTTTATCCGATCATCTCCAAACTTGGTGTGATTCATCTTAAGATGTTGAAGATGAAAAGTTATTGAAAGCTTTTTATTTTGTCGCACGCTGTTGCCGTGGCATGCACAGTTTGCAAAGGAAAAAATTACTTCTTAATGAAGCATTCCCAGTTGTACGAAGCAGCTAGAGCTACGAAAATTTGGAGACAAATGTAACAGCCCACGATGTACAAAAATGTCTCTTGGTGCCATGTGCTAAACCCAACAGGAAGTCCCGTAGGGGCCGGGCATCACATTTTGAGCTAAAAAACTCCTCTTTAACGAAGCATTCCCGGTTGTACGTTTCACCTAGCGCTATGATAATTTAGAGGCATACATAAGAGCCCACGATGTACAAAAAAGTCTCTTGGAACCATGTGCTAAACCAAACAGGAAGTCCGCCATTTTGATTTATGATGGGATTTGTAGACTTTTTTTGTGGCCTTTTTTAGGGGTCATATTTTAACTCCTCCTACAAAATTCATCCGACCGTGTTCAAACTTGGTGTGTTTCATCTTAAGATGTTTAAGATGCAAATTTATCGAAAGTTTTTTATTTTGTCGCACGCTGCTGCTATAGCGATGCATTGGTTGCCAAGTAAAGTGCTGCTTTGTTTTTTTTTATCTATACATGTGTGAAAACTCGTGAAACTTTGCACACACATCAGACTTGTCATTAACATGAATTTTTAGAGATTTCTTGTGCAATTTGCAATAAATCGCACCCTCTATACATTTTTTATGGAGCATTTCCGATTGGATGATTCAAGCGCAAAATAACTAAAGATGACTTGACTTGACCTAGATTTGTGAAAACTCAGAGGCATACCTATTATATTATTATTATTTTTTGTACCTTACAAGATTATCTCTTGTGCCACATTAAACCCCTTTGCAGGCCTGAGCCAAACCACGGTCCATACATTTGATACCACTGCTTTATTTCAATGGTCAAGTACTTCATAACCACACCTACTTATGCTTGTCCTTGCATATATAGTAGACAACAAAGAGCTCTTTCAACAAAAGACATTTCCATCTACAAAGTCATACAAGGTAAGCACTCTATAAATTCTGCAATCACTACACTTCTATTCCTAAATTATCACTTCAAATACCAACAATGGTTAATACAGCTACAAATTTCTTGTATGTTTATGAAGTATGATACTGTATTTATTTCTACTCCTTTGCTTTTCTACAGAACATGAACAAATCAACAAGCAAATTCTCTTTTGATAAAGACCCTCTAATCATCTCCATACGCAAAGATTGCCAACTTTTTTCCGTAAGTATACAATACATAAACTAAACAGCTTTCTCAATCATATACAGTATGCCATACATATATGTATTAAGTTCTCATTTATTAACAGGTTTGTTAAAGGCACCTTTAGTGTGTTTTTCTGTTTGTAATGTTTCTCCACGAGCACGTCTAGCCATTGATATCATGTAGAACACATATGCTAACCTTTTAGAGACAATTGAAGCTTACTTGCACAGTAGCCACTATCTTAACCACTTAATTCACATGTCTACTTGACAACTTATTACATGTAGTGAAATGGTACTTTGTGCGTCTTATGCTTTTTTCTGAACACTGCTTTTCAACTCTTTCCTTAAAACCAATACATGCGGCACTGTTATACTGTATAAATATATATGTCCGTGTGTATATATAACCATTTATGTACCTGTCGTATCCTTACTTTTATTCATCATTTCATCACACAATCCTAAAACATTGCTTTTTGACCCAGAGGATTCAACTATACCATTTTTGCGTGTCTTATTACTTACTAGCTATATTATTTATTAACGGGCAAAAACTATGAATATAAGATCACCGTCAAATATTACGTCTGTAATATCCATATACAGTGCATTACATAATATGCATTTGTATTAAGACACTACCATGCTAAAAATATGCACACGACTGTTCTGTAAACTACACCTAAGACAACCAAACTTCACAGATCTAACATGATTCTTCATTCTTTTTTGTTCTACAGATGTATCAAATGCTGCCACACAGACAGAAGAAGCCACTGAGGACATGCACGAAGACGATGATCACAATATAACAGGACAGGTTAACCCCCCTGAAGTTTTAGCCCGCAGGTCAAAGCGTCCTAGGACTAATTCATCCATGGAGGTTACATTATCCTAAGACAGACTATGTGCTAACCCAAACTCTTTGACCCCAAGGGATTCATCTGTCCCAGAAAACTTTTACACTAAAGAGTTTATCTGTCCTAGGGCGCTGTTAACCCCAGGTTAAAGTGTTATTTAATCTGTCCTGTTACAACAGCTATACATAAACAGCTGCATTCCTCTCCTGTTCCATCTCTCGCACTTCTTTCATCTCTTTTTCTCCTCTACTTATACCTATGCTTGCTCATGTGCTTTTTTCCCCTTTAGATGATGTCATTGGTTAGCCTGCTTCAAAGCTACATTTTTTCTTGAATAACTGTCACACATTTACTGTTTGCTGGACCCTACAAAACTGTCACAATACTTCACTATGTCATGAATACATATGTGTTGCACAGCGACACCACATTAAGAGTCATCAAAAAGCTTTTTATTTGATCACACACCATCTCTGTGCCATGCAATGTTTTCAAATAAACAGATGCTGGTTTTGAATATCAAACGAGCGACTTTTCATGAAACTTTGCACACACATCAGAAAGTCCACACTTTTGAATTTATTTTGGGAATTGTGCATCATTTTTGGCCTTTTACTGCACCTTTTTACACACAAGGCACGGCAAATGCATTTCTATTTTCCATGGTCCTTGTCTATTTAACAGTACCCCAACGTGCAAGTCCCCCGACTTGCATATACCCCAACGTGGCCCGGGTTGCGAGGGCCCTTTATAGCTGCTCGCAGCTCTAGTTATTATTATTCTTCTTCTTCTTTTTCTTTGTTATTATTCTTTTCCGCAAACAACCACATTTTTGAGGCACTAAACATGAACGAAAACTCACCAAACTTTACACGCAGATCGGGCCTGGCGAAAAATTTGATATTTTAAAGTCGCCATACATGATAACAGAAAAATGGCTCTGTAGCGCCACCTACATAGGTTTAACGGATCCCTGTCCCGCTACGATTGTCCTATGGCTACGAAAATTGTGTGGCACCTGTAGCACATCCAGATGAACAAAAACCTTTTTGATATGTGTACCCTAAAATAGACAGGAAGTGAGGTGTGAGTATTTGAATGTCCAATTTTGGCCCATTTTTGCACATTTACAGGGGTCATACTTTTGCCTGCTTCTCCTACACGGTTAACCCGATTGACTTCAAACTTGGGCTGTACCATCTCAACACCTGGGACAACATCATGGTAAAAAATCTAAAGTTTTTGACATACTATATGACGGTGGCGGGGCATCAAATTTACAGTTTCAAAATTCTTACTTAACTAAGCATTGCCGGTGGTACGTTTAATTGAGAGCCACGAAAATTGGTACACATATGTAACAGACTATGATCTACAAAAAAGCCTGTTGGTGCCATATGCTAAACCTAACAGGAAGTCCGCCAGAGGCGAGGCATCAAATTTTGTGTTTCAAAATTCTTATTTAATGAAGCATTCCCGGCTGTACATTTCACCTAGAGTTACCAACATTTGAAGACATATGTAACAGCCCTCAAGGTACAAAAAACTCTTTTTGAACCATATGCTAAACCGAACAGGAAGTCCGCCATTTTGATTTACTTTGGAACGTGTTGCCATTTTTTGGGCCATTTCATAGGGGTCTTATTTTAACGAACTCCTCCTACAGAGTTTATCCGATCATCTCCACACTTGGTGTGATTCATCTTAAAATGTTGAAGATGAAAAGTTATTGAAAGCTTTTTATTTCGTCGCACGCTGTTGCCGTGGCATGCACAGATTGCGAAGGAAAAAATTCCCTCTTAATGAAGCATTCCCAGTTGTACGAAGCAGCTAGAGCTACGAAAATTTGGAGACAAATTTAACAGCCCACGATGTACAAAAAAAGTCTCTTGCTGCTTTGTGCTAAACCCAACAGGAAGTCCCTCAGGGGCCGGGCATCACATTTTGAGCTAAAAAACTCCTCTTTAACGAAGCATTCCCGGTTGTACGTTTCACCTAGCGCTATGATAATTTGGAGGCATACATAAGAGCCCACGATGTACAAAAAAGTCTCTTGGAACCATCTGCTAAACCAAACAGGAAGTCCGCCATTTTGATTTACGTTGGGATTTGTAGCCATTTTTTGTGGCCTTTTTTAGGGGTCATATTTTAACGAACTCCTCCTACAAAATTTATCCGACTGTCTTCAAACTTGGTGTGCTTCATCTTAAGATGTTTAAGATACAAAGTTATCGGAAGTTATTTATTTTGTCGCACGCCGTTTCATGGCGATGGATTGTTTGCCAAGTAAAATGCTGCTTTTTTTTTTTTTGGTCTAAACATGTGCAAAAACTCATGAAACTTTACACACACATCAGGCTTGTCATAAGCATGAATATTTTAGAGATTTCTTATTAAATTTGCAATAAATGCTTCAATAGCGCCCTCTAGACATTTTTATGAAGTCTTTCCGATTATATGATTCAGCTAGATGTGTGAATATTGGCAGGCATGCCTAATATATTCAAAAAGTATTCTATATAGCCATGTGCCAATCCATTTTGATTTTATTTTGTTAATTGTGCATCATTTTTGGCCTTTCCATGAAACTTTACAAACACAAAGCATGG
Organism: Festucalex cinctus; assembly: GCF_051991245.1. NCBI lineage: Eukaryota > Metazoa > Chordata > Actinopteri > Syngnathiformes > Syngnathidae > Festucalex > Festucalex cinctus. The sequence goes on along the minus strand of NC_135418.1, from coordinate 4,055,646 downwards.
CAAAAACGTTTAAAATTTAGATGGTTTCCTATTTGACAGTACCCCAACATGCCAGTACCCCGACGTGCAAATACCCCAACGTGGCCCGGGTTGTTATTATTATTATTCTTTATTCTCCGCAAACGATCGCGATTTTGGGTCCTAAACATTCACGAAAACTCACCGAACTTTGCACACTCCTCAGGCCCGGCGAAAAATTTGATATTATTAAGTCGTCATAACAATGCGACTCGATAGCGCCCCCTAGCGTAGAAAAATAAAAACCAAGCCCGGCACGTTTGAGCTAGAGCAACAAAAATTGGCAGGCACGTGTAGCACCCCGAGACGCACAAAAAAGTCTATTGGGACCATGTAGCTAAAATGTACAGGAAGTGAGCTATGAATTTTTTTATGTACAATTTTGGCCTATTTTGGCACATTCACTGTGGTCATGCTTTTTCCCCCTTTGCAAACATTTTTCATCCAATTGACTTCAAACTTGGCATTTATCATCTCAAGACCTGAGAGAACAACTGGGCAAAACATCTTGCCTTTTTGAAATACTATATGACGGGGGCGGGGCATCAAATATTGCCTTGAAAATTTCATTTTTCCAGAAAGAGCAAATGCTGAATAACTCCCATGTACAAGCTCAGAAAAGCCTTAAGATGTTGATCATGCCCCACACCGAATATTGTAACTTTTCGCCAAAGGGCGTGGCCGCTACGGTGCCGCAAAGTCTGAAGATTTTTCGTGAAAATAAAAGCTGCATTAACTTGACCGAGATGATCCTATCTTCTCAAAATTTCACACATTTGATGAGAGTCCAGCCCTAAAGACATCTACTGACTTATATTTCATCTAACTGATAGCGCCACCTAGTGGCAATTTTTTTTCTTACGAATTTTCTTCTACGTTTTTCTCCAAACACGTTAACTGGACCTACCTCATATTTGCTCAGATGAGGGTTTCGGCCTTCATGATGTCACAACACGAAGTTTGTGAGTTTTCGCGAATTGCTGTGGGTGTGGCTAAGCGCTGTTCGCCAAGAAAACAACGCCAGTTTTGAGGGTCTAAACATGCACAGAAACTCATGAAACTTGGCACACACATCTGGCTTGGTAAAATGAGCAATATTTTATTGTTGATTGTGCTATTTTTACAAAAATGACTCAATAGCGCCCCCTAGAAGTTTTTAACGAAGCAGCCCCGGTTGTACGTTTAAGCAAGAACGACGAATATTTTTAAGTGTTTGAGGGAGCCCAAGACCTACAAAAAAGTCTCTTGGACCCATATGCTAAAATGAACAGGAAGTAAGCTACGAATTTTTGAATGTCCCATTTTTGACGATTTTTGCACATTCACAGGGGGCAGACTTTTGCCCACTTCTCCTACACGTTTCATCTGACTGAGTTAAGACTTGACCTGGACCATGTCAAGACCTGAGCCAACGACAGGGGGAAAAATCTTGACCTTTCGAAATACTATATGATGAAGGCGGGGCATCAAAATTTGTGTTTCGCACTGAAAAAGGATATGCTTAATAACTCCCCGGTACATGCTCCAAAAAATCCCAAACTTGACATGTATGTTTATCGTCAAGGCCTGAAGCTATCTCTATGACAACATTCAGTTATATATATGCAGCGCCACCTAGCCCTTGAGGCATAAAAAAAAAAATACCCTACATACGGTATTTTGTACAAAAAATGTAAACTCATTCTAAGTGTGATAACTAAGTCATTTATGAATATTCTTTTAGTTTCCACCACTCAAAATGTTCACTGGCATCAGACTTATCCAAACATATATATATTTTTATTTATTTTTGATAGCCTCTGTGGACATTAAAAGCAATATCGTGAATGAAGGATATGCTTAATAACTCCACGGTACATGCTCCAAAAAAAATCCCACACTTGACATGTATGCTTATAATCAAGGCCTGAAGGTATCTCGATGACAACATTCAGTTATAAATACAGCGCCACCTAGCCCTTGAGGCTTATATAAAAAAAAAAAACCCTACATACGGTATATTGTACAAAAAATGTAAACTCATTCTAAGTGTGATGACTAAGTCATTTATGAATATTCTTTTAGTTTCCACCACTCAAATTGTTCACTGGCTTCACACCGATCCAAACGTATGTACGTTTCCATTTTGTTTTATTCATTTTTGATTGCCCCTTTGGACAATAAAAGTAACATTGTGCAATGAGTACAACGAGCGATGATGTATATATACACTTTTACAAAAAATACCAATCAGGGCAACTCATTGCCTAAAAATAAAAAAGGACGCTGATTTTTGCAGGTCTTAACAATCCCCAAAACCCGTTGAGCTTGACACACACTGGCAAAAAAAATATTCTACATGTAAACGTTTATTATGCCATTTTCAAAGAAATTTTGCTTCCAATATGCCAGTACCCCAACGTGCCAGTACCCTAACATGCAAGTACCCCAACGTGCAAGGACTCCAACGTGGCCCGGGCTGCGAGGGCCCTTTATAGCTGCTCGCAGCTCTAGTTATTATTCTTCTTCTTCTTTTTCTTTCTTATTATTCTTTTCCGCAAACAACCACATTTTTGAGGCACTAAACATGAACGAAAACTCACCAAACTTTACACGCAGATCGGGCCTGGCGAAAAATTTGATATTTTAAAGTCGCCATACATGATAACAGAAAAATGGCTCTGTAGCGCCACCTACATAGGTTTAACGGATCCCTGTCCCGCTACGATTGTCCTATGGCTACGAAAATTGTGTGGCACCTGTAGCACATCCAGATGAACAAAAACCTCTTTGATATGTGTACCCTAAAATAGACAGGAAGTGAGGTATGAGTATTTGAATGTCCAATTTTGGCCCATTTTTGCACATTTACAGGGGTCATACTTTTGCCCGCTTCTCCTACACGGTTAACCCGATTGACTTCAAACTTGGGCTGTACCATCTCAACACCTGGGACAACATCATGGTAAAAAATCTAAAGTTTTTGACATACTATATGACGGTGGCGGGGCATCAAATTTACAGTTTCAAAATTCTTACTTAACAAAGCATTGCCGGTGGTACGTTTAATTGAGAGCCACGAAAATTGGTACACATATGTAACAGACTATGATCTACAAAAAAGCCTGTTGGTGCCATATGCTAAACCAAACAGGAAGTCCGCCAGAGGCGAGGCATCAAATTTTGTGTTTCAAAATTCTTATTTAATGAAGCATTCCCGGCTGTACATTTCACCTAGAGTTACCAACATTTGAAGACATATGTAACAGCCCTCAAGGTACAAAAAACTCTTTTTGTACCATATGCTAAACCGAACAGGAAGTCCGCCATTTTGATTTACTTTGGAACGTGTTGCCATTTTTTGGGCCATTTCATAGGGGTCTTATTTTAACGAACTCCTCCTACAGAGTTTATCCGATCATCTCCAAACTTGGTGTGATTCATCTTAAAATGTTGAAGATGAAAAGTTATTGAAAGCTTTTTATTTCGTCGCACGCTGTTGCCGTGGCATGCACAGTTTGCAAAGGAAAAAAATTCCCTCTTAATGAAGCATTCCCAGTTGTACGAAGCAGCTAGAGCTACGAAAATTTGGAGACAAATTTAACAGCCCACGATGTACAAAAAAGTCTCTTGGTGCCATGTGCTAAACCCAACAGGAAGTCCCGTAGGGGCCGGTCATCACATTTTGAGGTAAAAAACTCCTCTTTAACGAAGCATTCCCGGTTGTACGTTTCACCTAGCGCTATGATAATTTGCAGGCATACATAAGTGCCCACGATGTACAAAAAAGTCTCTTGGAACCATATGCTAAACCAAACAGGAAGTCCGCCATTTTGATTTACGTTGGGATTTGTAGCCATTTTTTGTGGCCTTTTTTAGGGGTCATATTTTAACGAACTCCTCCTACAAAATTTATCCGACTGTCTTCAAACTTGGTGTGCTTCATCTTAAGATGTTTAAGATACAAAGTTATCGGAAGTTATTTATTTTGTCGCACGCCGTTTCATGGCGATGGATTGTTTGCCAAGTAAAATGCTGCTTTTTTTTTTGGTCTAAACATGTGCAAAAACTCATGAAACTTTACACACACATCAGGCTTGTCATAAGCATGAATATTTTAGAGATTTCTTATTGAATTTGCAATAAATGCTTCAATAGCGCCCTCTAGACATTTTTATGAAGTCTTTCCGATTATATGATTCAGCTAGATGTGTGAATATTGGCAGGCATGCTTAATATATTCAAAAATTATTCTATATAGCCATGTGCCAATCCATTTTGATTTTATTTTGTTAATTGTGCATCATTTTTGGCCTTTCCATGAAACTTTACAAACACAAAGCATGGCAAAAACGTTTAAAATTTAGATGGTTTCCTATTTGACAGTACCCCAACATGCCAGTACCCCGACGTGCAAATACCCCAACGCGGCCCGGGTTGCGAGGGCCCTTTATAGCTGCTCGCAGCTCTAGTTATTCTTCTTCTTCTTCTTCTTCTTCTTCTTCTTTTTCTTTGTTATTATTCTTTTCCGCAAACAACCACATTTTTGAGGCACTAAACATGAACGAAAACTCACCAAACTTTACACGCAGATCGGGTCTGGCGAAAAATTTGATATTTTAAAGTCGCCATACATGATAACAGAAAAATGGCTCTGTAGCGCCACCTACATAGGTTTAACGGATCCCTGTCCCGCTACGATTGTCCTATGGCTACGAAAATTGTGTGGCACCTGTAGCACATCCAGATGAACAAAAACCTCTTTGATATGTGTACCCTAAAATAGACAGGAAGTGAGGTACGAGTATTTGAATGTCCAATTTTGGCCCATTTTTGCACATTTACAGGGGTCATACTTTTGCCCGCTTCTCCTACACGGTTAACCCGATTGACTTCAAACTTGGGCTGTACCATCTCAACACCTGGGACAACATCATGGTAAAAAATCTAAAGTTTTTGACATACTATATGACGGTGGCGGGGCATCAAATTTACAGTTTCAAAATTCTTACTTAACGAAGCATTGCCGGTGGTACGTTTAATCTAGAGCTACGAAAATTGGTACACATATGTAACAGACTATGATCTACAAAAAAGCCTGTTGGTGCCATATGCTAAACCTAACAGGAAGTCCGCCAGAGGCGAGGCATCAAATTTTGTGTTTCAAAATTCTAACTTAATGAAGCATTCCCGGCTGTACATTTCACCTAGAGTTACCAAAATTTGAAGACATATGTAACAGCCCTCGAGGTACAAAAAACTCTTTTTGAACCATATGCTAAACCGAACAGGAAGTCCGCCATTTTGATTTACTTTGGAACGTGTTGCCATTTTTTGGGCCATATCATAGGGGTCTTATTTTAACGAACTCCTCCTACAGAGTTTATCCGATCATCTCCAAACTTGGTGTGATTCATCTTAAGATGTTGAAGATGAAAAGTTATTGAAAGCTTTTTATTTCGTCGCACGCTGTTGCCGTGGCATGCACAATTTGCAAAGGAAAAAATTCCTTCTTAATGAAGCATTCCCAGTTGTACGAAGCAGCTAGAGCTACGAAAATTTGGAGACAAATGTAACAGCCCACGATGTACAAAAAAGTCTCTTGGTGCCATGTGCTAAACCCAACAGGAAGTCCCGTAGGGGCCGGGCATCACATTTTGAGCTAAAAAACTCCTCTTTAACGAAGCATTCCCGGTTGTACGTTTCACCTAGCGCTGTGATAATTTAGAGGCATACATAAGAGCCCACGATGTACAAAAAAGTCTCTTGGAACCATGTGCTAAACCAAACAGGAAGTCCGCCATTTTGATTTATGATGGGATTTGTAGCCTTTTTTTGTGGCCTTTTTTAGGGGTCATATTTTAACTCCTCCTACAAAATTCATCCGACCGTGTTCAAACTTGGTGTGTTTCATCTTAAGATGTTTAAGATGCAAATTTATCGAAAGTTTTTTATTTTGTCGCACGCTGCTGCTATAGCGATGCATTGGTTGCCAAGTAAAGTGCTGCTTTGTTTTTTTTTATCTATACATGTGTGAAAACTCGTGAAACTTTGCACACTCATCAGACTTGTCATTAACATGAATTTTTAGAGATTTCTTGTGCAATTTGCAATAAATCGCACCCTCTATACATTTTTTATGGAGCATTTCCGATTGGATGATTCAAGCGCGAAATAACTAAAGATGACTTGACTTGACCTAGATTTGTGAAAACTCAGAGGCATACCTATTATATTATTATTATTTTTTGTACCTTACAAGATTATCTCTTGTGCCACATTAAACCCCTTTGCAGGCCTGAGCCAAACCACGGTCCATACATTTGATACCACTGCTTTATTTCAATGGTCAAGTACTTCATAACCACACCTACTTATGCTTGTCCTTGCATATATAGTAGACAACAAAGAGCTCTTTCAACAAAAGACATTTCCATCTACAAAGTCATACAAGGTAAGCACTCTATAAATTCTGCAATCACTACACTTCTATTCCTAAATTATCACTTCAAATACCAACAATGGTTAATACAGCTACAAATTTCTTGTATGTTTATGAAGTATGATACTGTATTTATTTCTACTCCTTTGCTTTTCTACAGAACATGAACAAATCACCAAGCAAATTCTCTTTTGATAAAGACCCTCTAATCATCTCCATACGCAAAGATTGCCAACTTTTTTCCGTAAGTATACAATACATAAACTAAACAGGACAACTTTCTCAATCATATACAGTATGCCATACATATATGTATTAAGTTCTCATTTATTAACAGGTTTGTTAAAGGCACCTTTAGTGTGTTTTTCTGTTTGTAATGTTTCTCCACGAGCACGTCTAGCCATTGATATCATGTAGAACACATATGCTAACCTTTTAGAGACAATTGAAGCTTACTTGCACAGTAGCCACTATCTTAACCACTTAATTCACATGTCTACTTGACAACTTATTACATGTAGTGAAATGGTACTTTGTGCGTCTTATGCTTTTTTCTGAACACTGCTTTTCAACTCTTTCCTTAAAACCAATACATGCGGTACTGTTATACTGTATAAATATATATGTCCGTGTGTATATATTTGTATATTCTTTCAAATAAACTCGTTTTGACACACACAGCCATTGAGTAACATGCAACACGACCACAACGTTTTGCACCAACACGTTACCTCTGCTATTTAGAATCATGGAATCTAACATGACTGACTTTCATTGAATGCTTTGTCATTACAGTATGCATGCATTGATCATGCTTCCAGTCGCAACGACTTATACCAGCGCAGCCTTGATCTTCATTCCCAAATGAACCAACTAGTCCATGTGACTCGAGTAAATCGAGCACTTGAAAAACAGATAGACTTCAAAACCAAGCTTGTGAAAGAACTCCAGACTGCATTGGATATAAAGGATGCATGTGATGCATTTGTCCGTGATGGTAAGCTATATGACATGGAAGACACACAAACACTAACACAGCAAGCATCCCCATCCTACACATTGTGTATAATGAATGACATGTTTGACAATGGACATTTTTACATTTTTTTGTTAATGCACGTTCCTTTTTTTCTGTTAGGAATATTTTGAAGGTAACATTGGACTGTTAACTAAAACACTGACTGATTATTGAGCCGCAATTTCTCAATGTATATAATGTGAATACATACTACACTTGATTACTTTCAAATGTGACTGATATCATGTAGCTATGCTGTGATCTTGCCCTCTTTCATCCACTGATAGACACTTCAAAGTTCTTTTTTTTCTGTATCTTCTCAAAATAACTGACATATTCATGGAAAAGATTGTATTTAAATTCTATCATTATTAATTACTATTATTATGTTTATGTCTTTGCCCCTGATTATGATGTTTCTATACCATAGATTTAAAAAAAAAAAATTTTTGGACATACTGTGACTTGACCATTACAATACTAATTTTTACTAAGAAAAAATCAATCACACACCATAATATTTTATACTTATCCTGCATGTATCTGGACACACCATGCCAAATTTTACACTTACATAACCATTTATGTACCTGTCGTATCCTTACTTTGATTCATCATTTCATCACACAATCCTAAAACATTGCTTTTTGACCCAGAGGATTCAACTATACCATTTTTGCGTGTCTTATTACTTACTAGCTATATTATTTATTAACGGGCAAAAACTATGAATATAAGATCACCGTCAAATATTACGTCTGTAATATCCATATACAGTGCATTACATAATATGCATTTGTATTAAGACACTACCATGCTAAAAATATGCACACGACTGTTCTGTAAACTACACCTAAGACAACCAAACTTCACAGATCTAACATGATTCTTCATTCTTTTTTGTTCTACAGATGTATCAAATGCTGCCACACAGACAGAAGAAGCCACTGAGGACATGCACGAAGACGATGATCACAATATAACAGGACAGGTTAACCCCCCTGAAGTTTTAGCCCGCAGGTCAAAGCGTCCTAGGACTAATTCATCCATGGAGGTTACATTATCCTAAGACAGACTATGTGCTAACCCAAACTCTTTGACCCCAAGGGATTCATCTGTCCCAGAAAACTTTTACACTAAAGAGTTTATCTGTCCTAGGGCGCTGTTAACCCCAGGTTAAAGTGTTATTTAATCTGTCCTGTTACAACAGCTATACATAAACAGCTGCATTCCTCTCCTGTTCCATCTCTCGCACTTCTTTCATCTCTTTTTCTCCTCTACTTATACCTATGCTTGCTCATGTGCTTTTTTCCCCTTTAGATGATGTCATTGGTTAGCCTGCTTCAAAGCTACATTTTTTCTTGAATAACTGTCACACATTTACTGTTTGCTGGACCCTACAAAACTGTCACAATACTTCACTATGTCATGAATACATATGTGTTGCACAGCGACACCACATTAAGAGTCATCAAAAAGCTTTTTATTTGATCACACACCATCTCTGTGCCATGCAATGTTTTCAAATGAACAGATGCTGGTTTTGAATATCAAACGAGCGACTTTTCATGAAACTTTGCACACACATCAGAAAGTCCACACTTTTGAATTTATTTTGGGAATTGTGCATCATTTTTGGCCTTTTACTGCACCTTTTTACACACAAGGCACGGCAAATGCATTTCTATTTTCCATGGTCCTTGTCTATTTAACAGTACCCCAACGTGCAAGTCCCCCGACTTGCATATACCCCAACGTGGCCCGGGTTGCGAGGGCCCTTTATAGCTGCTCGCAGCTCTAGTTATTATTATTATTATTATTCTCCGCAAACGATCACATTTTTGAGACACTAAACGTGACCGAAAACTCACCAAACTTTACACGCACATCAGGCCTGGCGAAAAATTTGATATTTTAAAGTCGCCATACTTGATAACAGAAAAATGGCTCCTTAGCGCCCCCTACATAGGTTAAACGGATCCCTGTCCCGCTACGATTGTCCGACGGCTATGAAAATTGTGTGGCACCTGTAGCACATCCCAATGAACAAAAACCTCTTTGAAGTGTGTACCCTAAAATAGACAGAAAGTGAGGTATGAGTATTTAAATGTCCAATTTTTGCCAATTTTTGCACATTTACAGGGGTCATACTTTTGCCCGCTTCTCCTACACGGTTAACCCGATTGACTTCAAACTTGGGATGTACCATCTCAACACCTGGGACAACATCATTGTGAAAAATGAAAAGTTTTTGATATACTATATGACGGCGGCGGCGCATCAAATTTAGAGTTTAAAAATTCTTACTTCACGAGGCATTGCCGGTTGTACGTTTAATCTAGAGCTACAAAAATTGGTACACATATGTAACAGACTATGACCTACAAAAAACTCTTTTTGAACCATATGCTAAACCTAACAGGAAGTCCACCATTTTGATTTATTTTGGAACGTGTTGCCATTTTTTTGGCCATTTCATTGGGGCCTTATTTTAACGAACTCCTCCTACAGTGTTTATCCGATCATCTTCAAACTTGGTGTGATTCATCTTAAGATGTTGAAGATGAAAAGTTATTGAAAGCTTTGTATTTCGTCGCACGCTGTTGTCATGGCATGCACTGTTTGCAAAGGAAAAAAAATATCCTTAAAGAAGCATTGCCAGTTGTACGAAGCAGCTAGAGCTACGAAAATTTGTAGACATATGTAACAGCCCAAGATGTACAAAAAAGTCTCTTGGTGCCCTGTGCTAAACCCAACAGGAAGTCCCCCAGGGGCCGGGCATCACATTTTGAGCTAAAAAAAACTCCTCTTTAACAAAGCATACCCGGCTGTACGTTTCACCTAGAGTTACCAAAATTTGTAGAGGTATATAACAGCCCTCGAGGTACAAAAAACTCTTTTTGAACCATATGCTAAACCTAACAGGACGTCCGCCATTTTGATTTACTTTGGAATGTGTTGCCATTTTTTTTTGGCATTTCATAGGGGTCATATTTTAACAAACTCCTCCTACAGAGTTTATCCGATCATCTTCAAACTTGGTGTGATTCATCTTAAGATGTTGAAAATGAAAAGTTATTGAAAGTTTTTTATTTCGTCACACGCTGTTATCGTGGCATGCACTTTTTGCAAAGGAAAAAAATCCTTCTTAATGAAGCACTCCCAGTTGTACGAAGCAGCTAGAGCGACGAAAAATTGAAGACATATGTAACAGCCCAGGATGTACAAAAATGTCTCTTGGTGCCATGTGCTAAACGCAACAGGAAGTCCCCCAGGGGCCGGGCATCACATTTTGAGCTAAAAAACTCCTCTTTAACGAAGCATTCCCGGTTGTACGTTTCACCTAGCGCTATGATAATTTGCAGGCATACATAAGAGCCCACGATGTACAAAAAAGTCTCTTGGAACCATGTGCTAAACCAAACAGGAAGTCCACCATTTTGATTTATGATGGGATTTGTTGCCATTTTTTGTGGCCTTTTTCAGGGGTCATATTTTAACGAACCCCTCCTACAAAATTTATCCGACTGTCTTCAAACTTGGTATGTTTCATCTTAAGATGTTTAAGATGCAAAGTAATCGAAAGTTTTTTATTTTGTCACACGCTGTTGCCATAGCAATGCATTGGAATTGCACACCATATTTTGCGTTTTGATTAAACAGACAAAGCATTCCCGGTTGTACGTTTCACCTAAAGCTATGATAATTTGCAGGCAAACATAAGAGCTCAGGATGTACAAAAAAGTCTCTTGGAGCCATATGCTAAACCAATCAGGAAGTCCACCATTTTGATTTACGTTGGGATTTGTAGCCATTTTTTGTGGCCTTTTTTAGGGGTCATATTTTAACGAACTCCTCCTACAAAATTTATCCGACTGTCTTTAAACTTGGTGTGCTTCATCTTAAGATGTTTAAGATGCAAAGTTATCGAAAGTTATTTATTTTGTCGCACGCCGTTGTCATGGCGATGCATTCTTTGCCAAGTAAAATGCTGCTTTTTTTTTGGTCTCAACATGTGCAAAAACTCATGAAACTTTACACACACATCAGGCTTGTCATCAGCATGAATATTTTAGAGATTTCTTATTCAATTTGCAATAAATGGTTCAATAGCGCCCTCTAGACATTTTTATGAAGCTTTTGCAAATGTTTTGTGTTTTATGATTCAGCTAGATTTGTAAAAATTGGGATACCTATCAGCCTAAGACTTACAAAAAGGTTTCTAAAGCCATATGCTGAATCAAAAAGGAAGTCTGCCATTTTGATTTACTTTGGTCTTTGTAGCCATTTTTTGGGGCCTTTTATAGGGGTCATATTTTCAACAGAACTTATCAGATCATCTTCATTCTTTGGCGTGTTTCATCTTAAGATATTTAAGATGAAAAGTTATTGAATTTTTTTATTTTGTCACACGCCTTTGCTGTAGCCATGCATTGTTTGTGAAGAAAAATGCTTTTTTGAGAGTCTAAATATGGGTGAAAACTCACAAAACTTTGCACACACACCAGACCTGTCTGGAACATGAATATTTTATTTAGAGATTTGTTGTGCAATTTGTAATAAATGGCTCAATAGCGCCCTCTAGACATTTTTATGAAGTCTTTCCGATTATATGATTCAGCTAGATGTGTGAATATTGGCAGGCATGCCGAATATATTCAAAAAGTATTCTATATAGCCATGTGCCAATCCATTTTGATTTTATTTTGTTAATTGTGCATCGTTTTTGGCCTTTCCATGAAACTTTAAAAACACAAAGCATGGCAAAAACGTTTACAATTTAGATGGTTTCCTATTTGACAGTACCCCAACATGCCAGTACCCCGACGTGCAAATACCCCAACGTGGCCCGGGTTGCGAGGGCCCTTTATAGCTGCTCGCAGCTCTAGTTATTATTATTATTATTATTCTCCGCAAACGATCACATTTTTGAGACACTAAACGTGACCGAAAACTCACCAAACTTTACACGCACATCAGGCCTGGCGAAAAATTTGATATTTTAAAGTCGCCATACATGATAACAGAAAAATGGCTCCTTAGCGCCCCCTACATAGGTTAAACGGATCCCTGTCCCGCTACGATTGTCCGACGGCTATGAAAATTGTGTGGCACCTGTAGCACATCCCAATGAACAAAAACCTCTTTGAAGTGTGTACCCTAAAATAGACAGAACGTGAGGTATGAGTATTTAAATGTCCAATTTTTGCCAATTTTTGCACATTTACAGGGGTCATACTTTTGCCCGCTTCTCCTACACGGTTAACCCGATTGACTTCAAACTTGGGATGTACCATCTCAACACCTGGGAAAACATCATTGTGAAAAATGAAAAGTTTTTGATATACTATATGACGGCGGCGGCGCATCAAATTTAGAGTTTAAAAATTCTTACTTCACGAGGCATTGCCGGTTGTACGTTTAAGCTAGAGCTACGAAAATTGGTACACATATGTAACAGACTATGACCTACAAAAAAACTCTTTTTGAACCATATGCTAAACCTAACAGGAAGTCCACCATTTCGATTTATTTTGGAACGTGTTGCCATTTTTTTGGCCATTTCATTGGGGCCTTATTTTAACGAACTCCTCCTACAGTGTTTATCCGATCATCTTCAAACTTGGTGTGATTCATCTTAAGATGTTGAAGATGAAAAGTTATTGAAAGCTTTGTATTTCGTCGCACGCTGTTGTCATGGCATGCACTGTTTGCAAAGGAAAAAAAAAATATCCTTAAAGAAGCATTGCCAGTTGTACGAAGCAGCTAGAGCTCCGAAAATTTGTAGACATATGTAACAGCCCAAGATGTACAAAAAAGTCTCTTGGTGCCCTGTGCTAAACCCAACAGGAAGTACCCCAAGGGGCCGGGCATCACATTTTGAGCTAAAAAAACCTCCTCTTTAACAAAGCATACCAAGGCTGTACGTTTCACCTAGAGTTACCAAAATTTGTAGAGGTATATAACAGCCCTCGAGGTACAAAAAACTCTTTTTGAACCATATGCTAAACCTAACAGGACGTCCGCCATTTTGATTTACTTTGGAATGTGTTGCCATTTTTTTTGGCCATTTCATAGGGGTCATATTTTAACAAACTCCTCCTACAGAGTTTATACGATCATCTTCAAACTTGGTGTGATTCATCTTAAGATGTTGAAAATGAAAAGTTATTGAAAGTTTTTTATTTCGTCACACGCTGTTATCGTGGCATGCACTTTTTGCAAAGGAAAAAAATCCTTCTTAATGAAGCATTCCCAGTTGTACGAACCAGCTAGAGCGACGAAAAATTGTAGACATATGTAACAGCCCAGGATGTACAAAAATGTCTCTTGGTGCCATGTGCTAAACACAACAGGAAGTCCCCCAGGGGCCGGGCATCACATTTTGAGCTAAAAAACTCCTCTTTAACGAAGCATTCCCGGTTGTACGTTTCACCTAGCGCTATGATAATTTGCAGGCATACATAAGAGCCCACGATGTACAAAAAAGTCTCTTGGAACCATGTGCTAAACCAAACAGGAAGTCCGCCATTTTGATTCATGATGGGATTTGTTGCCATTTTTTGTGGCCTTTTTCAGGGGTCATATTTTAACGAACCCCTCCTACAAAATTTATCCGACTGTCTTCAAACTTGGTATGTTTCATCTTAAGATGTTTAAGATGCAAAGTTATCGAAAGTTATTTATTTTGTCGCACGCCGTTGTCATGGCGATGCATTGTTTGCCAAGTAAAATGCTGCTTTTTTTTTTTGGTCTAAACATGTGCAAAAACTCATGAAACTTTACACACACATCAGGCTTGTCATCAGCATGAATATTTTAGAGATTTCTAATTCAATTTGCAATAAATGGTTCAATAGCGCCCTCTAGACATTTTTATGAAGCTTTTGCAAATGTTTTGTGTTTTATGATTCAGCTAGATTTGTAAAAATTGGGATACCTATCAGCCTAAGACTTACAAAAAGGTTTCTAAACCCATATGCTAAATCAAACAGGAAGTCTGACATTTTGATTTACTTTGGTATTTGTAGCCACTTTTTGGGGCCTTTTAAAGGGGTCATATTTTCTGCAAAACTTATCACATCGTCTTCATTCTTTGGCATGTTTCATCTTGAGATATTTAAGATGAAAAGTTATTGAATTTTTTTATTTTGTCACAGGCCTTTGCTGTAGCGATGCATTGTTTGCAAAGAATTTTTTTTTTTTGAGAGTCTAAACATGGGCAAAAACTCACAAAATGTTGCACACAAATCAGATCTCTCATGATCATGAATATTTTATAATTTGTTATGCAATTTGTAATAAATGGCTCAATAGCGCCGTCAAGATATTTTTATGAAGTATATCCGATTATATGGTTCAGCTAGATGTGTGAATATTGGGAGGCATACCTCTCAGCCTAATACCTCCAAAAATTATTCTATAGCCATGTGCCAATCCATTTTGATTTTATTTAATTGTGCGTCATTTTTGGCCTTCTATGAAACTTTGCAAACACAAAGCATGTTAAAAACATTTACAATTTAGACTGTTTCCTATGAAACAGTACCCTAACATGCCAGTACCCCGACATGCAAATACCCCAACGTGGCCCAGGTTGCGAGGGCCCTTTATAGCTGCTCGCAGCTCTAGTTATTCTTCTTCTTCTTTTTCTTTGTTATTATTCTTTTCCGCAAACAACCACATTTTTGAGGCACTAAACATGAACGAAAACTCACCAAACTTTACACGCAGATCGGGCCTGGCGAAAAATTTTATATTTTAAAGTCGCCATCCATGAGAACAGAAAAATGGCTCTGTAGCGCCACCTACATAGCTTAAACGGATCCCTGTCCCGCTATGATTGTCCGACGGCTATGAAAATTGTGTGGCACCTGTAGCATATCCAGATGAACAAAAACCTCTTTGATATGTGTACCCTAAAATAGACAGGAAGTGAGGTATGAGTATTTAAATGTCCAATTTTGGCCCATTTTTGCACATTTACAGGGGTCATACTTTTGCCCGCTTCTCCTTCACGGTTAATCCGATTGACTTCAAACTTGGGCTGTACCATCTCAACACCTGGGACAACACCATGGTAAAAAAATCTAAAGTTTTTGACATACTATATGACGGCAGCGGGGCATCAAATTTAGAGTTTCAAAATTCTTACTTAACGAAGCATTGGCGGCTGTAAGTTTAATCCAGAGCTAAGAAAATTGGTACACGTATGTAACAGACTATGATCTATAAAAAAGCCTGTTGGTGCCATAAGCTAAACCTAACAGGAAGTCCGCCAGAGGCGAGGCATCAAATTTTGTGTTTCAAAATTCTTACTTAATGAAGTATTCCCGGCTGTACATTTCACCTAAAGTTACCAAAATTTGAAGACATATGTAACAGCCCTCAAGGTACAAAAAACTATTTTTGAACCATATGCTAAACCGAACAGGAAGTCCGCCATTTTGATTTACTTTGGAACGTGTTGCCATTTTTTGGGCCATTTCATAGGGGTCTTATTTTAACGAACTCCTCCTACAGAGTTTATCCGATCATCTCCAAACTTCGTGTGATTCATCTAAAGATGTTGAAGATGAAAAGTTATTGAAAACTTTTTATTTCGTTGCACGCTGTTGCTGTGGCATGCACAGTTTGCAAAGGAAAAAAATCCTTCTTAATGAAGCATTCCCAGTTGTACGAAGCAGCTAGAGCTACAAAAATTTGGAGACATATGTAACAACCCACGATGTACAAAAAAAAAAAAGTCTCTTGGTGCCATGTGCTAAACCCAAAAGGAAGTCCCCCAGGGGCCGGGCATCACATTTTGAGCTAAAAAAACCCAAAACTCCTCTTTAACGAAGCATTCCGGGTTGTACGTTTCACCTAGAGCTATGATAATTTGCAGGCATACTTAAGAGCCCACGATGTACAAAAAAAGTCTCTTGGAATCATGTGCAAAACCAAACAGGAAGTCCGCCATTTTGATTTACGATGGGATTTGTAGCCATTTTTTCTGGCCTTTTTAGGGGTCATATTTTAACGAACTCCTCTTACAAAATTCATCCGACCGTCTTCAAACTTGGTGTGTTTCATATTAAGATGTTTAAGATGCAAAGTTATCGAAAGTTTTTTATTTTGTCGCACGCTGTTGCCAGAGCGATGCATTGTTTGCCAAGTTAAGTCCTGCTTTTTCTTTTTTTTTTTTGGCTATACATGTGTGAAAACTTTGCACACACATCAGACTTGTAATGAACATGAATTTTTAGATATTTCTTGTGCAATTTGTATTAAATCGCACCTTCTAGACATTTTTATGGAGCATTTCCGATTGTATGATTTAAGCGCTATATAACTAAAGATGACTTGACCTCGATTTGTGAAAACTGGGGGGCATACCTATTAGCCTAAGACCTACAAAAAGTATTCTGTAGCCGTATGCTAGACCTAAAAGGAAGTCAGCCATTTTTTATTTATTTTGGGAATTGAATCTTTGGCCTTTTGATAAAACTTTGCACACACAAGGCTTGTCAAAAACATTTTAGATGGTCCTTGTCCTATTTGACAGTACCCCAACATACCAGTACCCCGACGTGCAAGTACCCCAACGTGGCCCAGGTTGCGAGGGCCCTTTATAGCTGCTCGCAGCTCTAGTTAGGGCCCGAGCAGCGGCGGCGGCGGTGCCGCTGCGAGGCCCTATTGTTTTTGTAGGAATTCTTCTTCTTATTATTATTATTATTATTCTCCGCAAACAATCACATTTTCGAGACGCTAAACGTGAACGAAAACTTTACACGCACATCAGGCCTGGCGAAAAATTTGATATTTTAAAGTCGCCATACATGATAACAGAAAAATGGCTCCATAGCGCCATCTACATAGGTTAAACGGATCCCTGTCCCGCTACGATTGTCCTATGGCGACGAAAATTGTGTGGCACCCGTAGCACATCCAGATGAACAAAAACCTCTTTGATATGTGTACCCTAAAATAGACAGGAAGTGAGGTATGAGTATTTAAATGTCCAATTTTTGCCAATTTTTGCACATTTACAGGGATCATACTTTTGCCCGCTTCTCCTACACGATTGACTTCAAACTTGGGATGTACCATCTCAACACCTGGGACAACATCATTGTAAAAAATGAAAAGTTTTTGATATACTATATGACGGCGGCGGCACATCAAATTTAGAGTTTAAAAATTCTTACTTCACGAAGCATTGCCGGTTGTACGTTTAATCTAGAGCTACGAAAATTGGTACACATATGTAACAGGCTATGACCTACAAAAAACTCTTTTTGAACCATAGGCTAAACCTAACAGGAAGTCCACCATTTTGATTTACTTTGGAACGTGTTGCCATTTTTTTGGCCATTTCATTGGGGTCTTATTTTAACGAATTCCTCCTACAATGTTTATCCGATCATCTTCAAACTTGGTGTGATTCATCTTAAGATGTTGAAGATGAAAAGTTATTGATAGCTTTGTATTTCGTCGCAACAACAGGAAGTCCCCCAGGGGCCGGGCATCACATTTTGAGCTAAAAAACTCCTCTTTAACGAAGTATTCCCGGTTGTATGTTTCATCTAGCGCTATGATAATTTGAAGGCATACATAACAGCTCAGGATGTACAAAAAGTCTCTTGGAGCCATATGCTAAACCAAACAGAAAGTCCACCATTTTGATTTACATTGGGATTTGTAGCCATTTTTTATGGCCTTTTTTAGGGGTCATATTTTAACGAACTCCTCCTACAAAATTTATCTGACTGTCTTCAAACTTGGTGTGTTTCATCTTAAGATGTTTAAGATGCAAAGTTATCGAAAGTTTTTTATTTTGTCGCACGCTGTTGCCATAGCGATGCATTGTTTGCCAAGTAAAATGCTGTTTTGTTTTGGTCTATACATGTGCGAAAACTCATGAAACTTTGCACACACATCAGACTTGTCCTGAACATAAATATTTTAGAGATTTCTTGCGCAATTTGCAATAAATGGCTCAATAGCGCCCTCTAGACATTTTTATGAAGCATTTCCGATTGTATGATTATGCTAGATTTGTGAAAATTCGGACAGATATCTATCAGCCTCAGACCTACAAAAAAGTATAATGTTACCATTTGCTAAACCTAAGAGTAAGTCCGCTATTCTGATTTTATTTTGGGAATTATGCATCATTTTTGGCCTTTTTCATAAAACTTTGCACACACAAGGCATGTAAAAAACATTTACATTTTAAATGGTCCTTGTTCTATGTTACAGTACCCCAACATGCAAGTACCCCAACGTTGTCCTCAATAACACCCTCTAGCCTATACATTTTTATGGAGCATTCCGATTTCATGATTCACCTAGGTTTGTGAAAATTGGGAGGCATACCAATCAGGTTTAGCTGTATGCTAAAAGGAAGTCCGCCATTTTGATTTTATTTTGGGAACTGCGCACCATCTTTGGGCTTTGGATGAAACTTTGCACACGCAAGGCTTGTCAGAAACAATTTAGATGGTCCTTGTCCTATTTGACAGTACCCCGACGTGCAAGTACCCCAACGTGGCCCGGGTTGCGAGGGCCCTTTATAGCTGCTCGCAGCCCTAGTGTGTGTTGTTTTTATGTGGTCGGGGAGCCTGTTTCACTCTTTATTAGCTTTATAACAGTGGTGTCCAAACTACGTTCCGGGGGCCATTTGCGGCCCGCCATCCATTTTTTAGTGGCCCGCCACATATGCTAAAAATGGCATTTGACTCAGTCCAAATAAAATAAAAACAAAAATGTTTGGAGATGGTCAAAGGAAGAAGGGAAGGTGTCGAAAAACAGAGGTGCTATTAAAGGGTATTTTAGTTAACTAAAACTAATGAAAAAACAAAAATTCCAAAAACAATTTTAACAAAATAAAATAAAAACGAAGATGCTTTTTAAAAAAGAAAATGAACTGAAACTACATTTTATGTTTACAAAACTAACTAAAATAAAACTAACTATAATTATAGCAAAAATGTCCTTCGTTTTAGTCTTTGGTAATTAAATATATGAGCCTTTGGGGATAATTTTAAATGTGATTTTGTGTGTGATTTATTTTGATATAAACCGGAATAATGATGTCGCGCCCATGGTGTTTATTAAATATTGCGCACACGTAATACACATTTAAAAAAAAAACCTAAAACTAATACTGAAACTAACTCAACTAAACCTAAGCATTTATTAAAGAACTAAAACTAATTAAAAAAAAAAAACAGAACCACCCTGAAAACTAAATAAAACTAACTAAAAAAAACAAAACAAAAAAAACAAGCCCTCAAAACAAAAAAAAAACTAAAATGAAAAATTCCAAAACTATAATAACCCTACTGCCATATTACAAATAAATGAGTTTATATACAGTAGCATTTTTCTAAATAGGCAAAAGCACAAAGACATTATTTGTACAATTTTTAGGACTAAACACAATTTCTCTTCATAACATTATGTGGCCCTTGCGTCCTTCTGATTTTCTGAATGTGGCCCTCAAATGAAAATGTTTGGACACCCCTGCTTTAGAAGAAAAGACTGACTGAGAAAAGGGTCGGATTTCCCCATCTGCGCGTGTTTAGTGAATTAGGCGCTCCCGGATTGCTCCATTTTTACCGGTTAGTGCGGTGCAAAGGCGACGCAAACCTTTAGTGAATAGGCTCCATAGTGTTTTAGGAGTATGTTACAATGGTGCCGCATTGGCTTTTTATCAAGGATTTTTTAAAACTCAACAGTCATGTTTTTGATAGTTGACAGTTTTACATTCAAAACAATTAAAATGGGGTAATAGTCTCGGTCTTGGTTTGGTATCTAATGGGGTCATCATAAGCGTGTGTGTGTTTTTTTTTTTTGTATATGTATGCTGGAGTTCAGGTTGCCCCCCCTTGTGTGACTCGTCTCCACGAGTACTGCCCTGTCAGACCTGCACTCATGTACCAGCAGTCAGCATTACGGTAAGAAATGTTTGCCTTGAATATTTGATGAGATGCAAAACAACATGAATAATAACATTGCCGTCTTGCACTTTATGTCATTGTGTATTAACATACTGTGGACATAGTGGTTGCTGCCAGGAGGGACCTAAACAACAATGATAACATATGGAACTAAAGTGAGCAAAAGATGGCATATTAAAAGACAAGCTGCTGATTGTATGTTTGTTTTTGTTTTGCGTCACAGCTTGCACCTACCAGGATAAAGAAATAATTCCTCCGAACTCAAGTTCATCAGTAGTATAGAGCTGTACTGCATCATTCTCAGAAGACTTCCCAATATGTTTTACTCTCTAATGCTTCTGTCAAACTAGATGTAACTTCAGCCATGCCATATGAAATTGGTACCAATAAGATATCAACAAAAACATGTTGACAATCATGTGCAATACTGAAAAGCTTGCAGACCATATACACATCTTAAAGGGGAAATATTATAGAAAAATGACTTTTTAATTGCTTGTATACAAATCGTGGAGTCCCCGGAGTGCCTACTCACCCATCAAGTATGAAATTACACAACCAAATAAATGTTTCTATTTCTGAAAATGTGCCTGTAAGCAAGCAGTTCTGGTTTTTGCTCCCACACGGAATTTACTCTCTCACATCAAAGCACCATTATTTTTAAAACAATGGCTGTATAACACCCGACTATCATGTTAAGGAAAAAAGATAAGCAGAACTTCAGTTGGCACTGATTAATGTTAGGTTGTAGTGATGGGAACATAATTCACCCACGGAACGTTGGGACAAAGGGGGAGTTCCGGGTGGAAGGAGTTGGTTAGGATGAAAGGATGAAAGGATTAAAAGGACGAAATGTTAGTTAGCCTGTGAGCCTCGAGCAGAGTGAGAGTTGCTGTTAAACACTGAGAAGCTGATGTCAATAAAACGCCAGTCTTTGGCTCCAGACTTCAACACTCCGCCTCCGACTCCCGTCACTACTCGCTTACATTGGTGACCCCGACATCCGCCTCGTTGACGTTTCCGAGGCTGATAATTTGATCGAATTGAGCGACATGGCGAACTCCACTGGTCTCAAGTTACCGGAGTTTTGGGAGTCGGCCGCGGAGACGTGGTTTGTACAAGCTGAAGCTCAGTTTGCCATCCGAGGAATTACGGACGATTCCACACGCTACTACCACGTCGTTTCCGCGCTCGGGAGCTCCACGGCAGCCAGAGCCGTGAGTTTTATCACCTCTCCCCCGGCAGGGGATATGTACGTGGGGCTCAAAGCGTACCTCCTTAAGACCTTCGAGCTTTCACGGCCGGAACGGGCTCGCCGCCTTTTCGCCATCCAGGGCCTGCGGGACAGTAAGACGTCCGAACTAATGGAAAAAATGCTGAACCTGCTTGGCGCAGAGGAGCCGAACTTTTGTTTATTGAACTGTTTCTGTGCCACATGCCTCCTCATGTCCAGACAGCGCTAGCGAACACTACCATCTCCGAGCCACGTGGTCTGGCGGAGGTAGCTGACCGTTTTTTCCTGGCCACCCAGCGTTACAACTACGAGGTCTTGGCCTCTACGCACGCCTTCCCAGTCCTGGCGGCAGTCCCG
The DNA here is from genome assembly GCF_051991245.1 of Festucalex cinctus. NCBI lineage: Eukaryota > Metazoa > Chordata > Actinopteri > Syngnathiformes > Syngnathidae > Festucalex > Festucalex cinctus. Next base: position 4,033,651 of record NC_135418.1, on the reverse strand, counting down.
GCGGCCGCAACTGCACCTCATAAGGCACGCGCTACCGTGGATGGCCGATCAGCCCCTGGCTTATGCTATTTTCATGCACGTTTTGGAACCAAGGCGAAGAGGTGCCGCGCCCCTTGCTCCTTTGTTGCGTCGAAAAACGGCAACGACTCCACTCAGTTGCAGCTGTGAATGGGAGCGCAAAGTGCCGGCTGCTGTTTATCATGGACACCCTCTCCAAACTCAAATTCCTTTGTGACTCGGGCGCCCGCAGAAGCGTGTTGCCTGCCTCGGATGAAAATGCTGCCGGGGGCACTCACGGCCCGCACCTGTCAGCGGCCAACGATGCTATCTACCTATAAACCTATCCGGTCCTACTGCACTAAGACAGTGGATGTATGTTTCGGGGAGCGCCGATTCACTTGGGACTTTGTCACTGCGGACATTTCTTTTCTCCTTCTTGGCGCGGACTTTTTGTGTGCCCTCAGTCTACTGGTGGATGTTAGAAATGGCCGCCTGTTGGAGGCTTTGACGTTTTCCACTGTTGCTTGTGGGTGTGATGTGGAGACGTTTGAGGGCCTCGCCAGCCCGCTCTCAGATGACGACGTGTTCATGCGGCTTCTTGGAGAATTCCCCAGCCTGACCACGCCTACATTTGCAGCCACTTCTACCAAGCATGGGGTCGAGCACCACATCGAGACCGTGGGCCCGCTGGTTCACGCTAAGGCCCGATGCCTCAACCCTGATAGATTGGCCACAGTCCGAATTCACCAACATGGAACGCCTTGGCATAATTCGTCGTTCGGACAGCCCGTGGGTCTCGCCTCTCCACATGGTTCCGAAGTTGGATGGCGGCTGGCGGCCGTGTGGAGACTATCGCCGCCTCAATGATGCCACGACGCACGATCGCTATCCGGTCCCGCACATACAGGACTTCTCTGCCCACCTGGCAGGTGCGAAGCTGTTTTCCAAGGTGGACTTGGTACGGGGCTATCACCAAGTTCCGGTCCACCACGCCGATGTGCCTAAGACTGCTGTGATAACACCTTTCGGACTGTTCGAGTTTCTCAGGATGCCATTCGGCCTTAAAAACGCGGCCCAGTCTTTTCAGCGTCTCATGGACTCTGTTCTCCGGGACATGCCGTTCGTCTTCGTCTACTTGGATGACATCCTAGTGGCCAGGTCCTCCATCGGAGAACACCTTTCACACCTCCGGCAGCTTTTCTCCAAGCTCAGCCAGGCTGGAATGATTATTAACCGAGCTAAATGTGTCTTTGGTGTGCCCTCCATCCAATTCCTCGGCCACCTCATCAACGAGGACGGCGCCACCCCGCTCCCGGCAAAAGTGGAAGCTGTTGTCGCTTTTCCTCGACCCCGGACGGCCCAAGTTCTCCGTGAGTTCCTCGGGATGGTGACTTTTTATCACAGGTTCATTCGCCACGCTGCCCATGTGATGCACCCGCTTTACAACGCACTTAAGGGTGTGGCTCCTAACCGTGCGGTCGACTGGACGGATGTGAGAGTCAAGGCTTTTGAAGAGACGAAAGCCGCGCTCTCCCGAGCGGCCTTGTTGGCCCACCCGCCCCCGGATGCCCCGGTCGCCCTCACTACTGACGCATCCGATTTTGCCGTCGGGGCCGTTTTGGAGCAGCGCGTCGAAGGTGCGTGGCAGCCGCTCGCCTTTTTCAGCCGCCGGTTAGTCCCTCGGGAGCGCAAGTACAGCATGTTCGACAGGGAGCTCCTTGCTGTCTGGCTGGCGATCCGCCACTTCCGCTTCATCCTGGAGGGCCGTGAGTTCACGGTCTTCGTCGATCACAAGCCCCTCCCCTTCTCCATGTCGAAGTTGTCCGAGCCGTGGTCCGCGCGGCAACAGCGCCAGCTATCGTTCATATCTGAATACACCGCGGACATCCGACATATTGCTGGCAAGGACAACGTGGTCGCGGATTGTCTGTCCAGGGCAGCCGTCAACACGGTACAGCTGGGCCTCGACTTTTCCCGGATGGCGGCCGACCAGTTGCGTCGGGGCTCCGACACCAGGTTGCAAGTTAAACCGGCTCATGTTGACCTTGGACTTGCCCCGCGCCCCCCGCCGCGGCCGCCCCCCTGGGCTGCGCCTTGTGGACCGTGCGGGGTCCCTTCCAGTTGTTCCTGCATCCCCACCAGTTGGTGCGCGGGACTGTTCTGATGTTTCTGCTGTGCCCTTCCCGCCCTCGCTCCCTGGGTCCTTTACCCGCAGGGGTCGGGCCGTTTTGCCGCCCCGTCATCCGGAGTTTGATTATGGGTGAATTCTGGGGGGGCTTGTGTAGTGATGGGAACATAATTCACCCACGGAACGTTGGGACGAAGGGGGAGTTCCGGGTGGGAGGAGTTGGTTAGGATGAAAGGATGAAAGGATAAAAGGACGAAATGTTAGTTAGCCAAATGGACACACTGACGAGCAAAACTGTGAGCAGGCACACCGCGTTTGTGTAAATAATTACAACGAAATTCTGTCATTAAATACAACAACAACAAAAAGATTTGTGCGTCTTGACAGAGAAGCTTTGAGTTTCACTTTGGGGAAAATGTCATTTGTTAAATGCACTGTTGTTATACCTCGTCACAATAAATAATAATAATAATAATAATAATAATAATAATAATAATAATAATAATATATATATATATATATATATATGTATACACACACACACACACACTTTTTTGAGAGGTTTACATTAAGGAAAAAAAAAAAAACGTGTGGCATTCATTGCTTGCATTTTAATTTGTGAATCCCAAGTGAGTTCATTTTCCTTTGCCTGTGAATGTAATGACATTTTTCTTTAGGAAAAAAAAAAAGCTATCTTTCCAGCTTGTCCTGAGCAGTGTTTACCTGCAGTGAAGCTTGATTAAGGAAGCTTATGCCTTTACACTGATGCCCTCCTAATCTATATGATTGGCATGCTAATTTCTTTGACGCTGCCATTCTAAACACAAACATGAAATGTTGGTTTTAGTACAGGGAGAGCTGGTAGAGTGAATTTCAAGAGCTTATTCAAATATTTCATTAAAATGTAAATTTTCTACAAGGCTTTGCGGCTAGCTGTGCACAAGGCCTGACTTGCCACGTTATGAACTTCTGACAGCATTTGGCTTTCTGATGTCAATTAACAAGGTGGGATTGTGGAAAGTGCACTGCTTACCTTGTTTTATCACATCACAACAGAACGCCAACAAATACATAACATGCAACAAGAACTTGATGAGGAGTGATCAATTTCGTTGGCCGTTTGTCAACTTGCTCGGTCCAAAATTTACATGAACAATGGGTACATCTGTGCATTGTGAATGGCAGAAATGCCATGCTCACAAATGCTTCGAGATATATCAGAGGAAAGGTGACAGAAAACACATTTTCACGTAACAACTCCTACATAATACTTCCAATTTACATTGTTCAAATTTCAACTAGCTTAAAAAATTACCGCCTCCTGGGGTGTATATTGTTACTTACAGTATTTGCACAATTTTAATTTAATATCAACTTTTCCCCAGTCATTGAACACTTTCTAAGTATCACTTCCATATATGTCTCTTATATCATCATTACCAGGTGTCTGATACTGCTTGGTGGCACAGTTGGTAAAGCACATTCATTGTCCATTAACCAGGAGGTTATAATTTCAGAATTTATCTCTCAATTTGCTTTAAGCATTCCCACGCAACTTCTCCAGAAACTGCACTTCGCCTAGTTCAAAATAGGCTCACTATTTATCATTGTCAATCTGCATGGATGACCGGCACTGCCAAAAAACAAACAAACAAAAAAGATGGAAATATGGAGAAATAATGTCAACCGTGGGTGAGATCTAACAGATTAAGAATTTGGGGCAGTGGTGACTTGATGTAACAGGAAACAAGGCAGCATTAACATCAGTAATAAATTTGGAGAACCAAGATATTCCCCATCCATCCTTATTTAGGAGAGTGATTCAATGTTGTTTGCTACAAGAATGTTTTGTGAGGAATGTGTTCTGTCTTGTGCCAGCCTCTAAACCACAAACTATATGAATAAAAATGTGTCTAATCTGAAAATGTACATCGGCTACGTACTTGGTTTTATTAGATAATTTAGCACTGGATGGAATGTGTTACCCCCAACAAGTTACCTTTGGGTGCATAGTCTTTATACCGTGTATTAATCTATGTTTTATAATACGTATATGTTTTATAATAATAAAACGTTTTATTTCATCTGTGAAAAAGGGCCATTGTAAAACGGTTAGGGTTTGTTCTGTATCTGCCTGTCAGTCATTGATTTTTATTTTATTTTTTTATGTTTCTCGGCCAGGTTATGTCTGTTTCATTTAATTACACTCTCTGGTACGATGACAATAAAGTTATTCTGATTATTTCCTATCTAATCTATGGGAACACCTTGTTTTGATAGCATAAATGTTGAGCAAACAGTAGGTCGCTCTTAAATTGACAATAAAAGTTCATTGTGGAGTCTGTCCTTTCTTACTTTTGCTTGAGGACTGAAATTGAACTAGTAATTCTACTTTTACTAGTCTTTTCTTTGTTTTTTTACACAAGGCACTGCTTATGTAGATTACTGAGTAGGCACACTTATGTCACCACTCATCTTCACAGAACTATAATTGCTTAATTGTGGGGTAAATTCATTACTGTTGTTTTAAATGGACAATTTTCATTATTTAATCCTTTTTATCAGTACTGTTTTTTTTTTTTAAACGCCAGTATACATTCAAATAATTGGTTGAATTCGATATCCATGTATTGCCCATATCACTTATCTTATATGTTCACAGGGCAGCTGAAGCTAAGCCCAGCAGACTTTGGGTGAGCGATATGTTCCACTCTGCACTGATCCTCAGTCAATAACAGACCTGACATATATAAATAAACAACCGTTTCATCCTTTTTACACACAATGTGGAGGCTTCAGTGAAGCTTCAGTAACACACAAACATGTTTGTGATCTGTGCGAAGACTTGATGATTCCTACTAGCTCGAAGATTTAAATACTTGTAGACTTGTGTTTACTTTTGTGTATTGTGCTTGACAACATGCCGGAGCACACAACAAACCCTCCAGGCTTTGTCAGCATGTCTGTCTTATTTTTCATCTCACTGTTTGTGCTTGCCGACAGGTAAATCAACGGATAAACAGTTGCGTGTTGACTTTCAGGGTGTCTGTCTGGCATGCGTGTTTGCGCTTTCTTTGCTGTGATCAGCCACTGAAAGTATGAGCGAGAACAACCTGCGGTTATCGCTTCATTCGACGTTTTTCCACTCCATCACTTTATTTCTTTATTTATCTTCTCATTTTTAACTTGTTGCGGGAAGAAGACAAAATGGTTGCAGGTGCTGATGAAAATAAGAGCCATCCATCATTATTTATTAGGCATGAAAAAGATACACAATAATCTAATTTAATCGCTCAGCAGACAATTATTTCCACATATTGATAAGATAATGTGGAAAAGTGCCATGAATCCTAATATGATGTTTGCTTTTATTGGTGTATGATCCAACCCGAACAAATAATGTAATTGTATCACCAAGGAAATATGATTATTTGCTCATGCTAACATTATAATACCAATCTGCTGCAGACAATGGTATCATATTATTTTGCGGTGCTTAACTAGTTACAATTTGCATTAACTGATTCCGTGTGAATTGCAATAAAGGATCCTGGCTCCCTCTGTTCCGTTTCTCATTACAGCCATGTGAGATTAAAAAAATAATAATTCTGAGTTGGAGAAGAAAAGTTTTATCCTGAGTTTTAACACAAATTTAATGCAATCTTATGTCCCAATAGACTTTTAGCCAGTTTAATGACAGCATGCATGTGAAGTCCAAGGCTAGAAAGCTAAGAAAGCTTGCAAAGTTGCAGTGCTGAAAACTGAACATTTCATTAAAGAGTAAAATGCTTCAACTATTTGCATGTGGGTGTGGTTATTTGGATATTGGAAATTGCCTGATGATAAACATTAATGAAGCACCAACTGTCTGGCCACATCAGGCTACCTCTGTAAACATCTTGTGTGTGTGTGCGTGTGCACGTGAATGTGAGAGAGAGAGAGAGACAAATGACAAATTCGTCCTGTGTACAATTAGAGCACACGAGTGTCTTTGTGACATTATGAGAATGTTTTATTGATGCCTCATTATTAGTAGTCCAGCGGTGGCATAAAGTGTGATCCACTCAGAAGATGCAAAGTGTAATCATATTAAAACCTGCTTTATTATTAATACCCCAAACCTAATCCATCTCGGCACAGAATATGTACATATTTTAGTGTCTCATTTGAATTTCGGCAACAAACACACACCTAAAAACCATTAGAAGTACACAGTAATGACAGGTTTAAATTTGAAGAATTAATGTGTTCCCACCATCGTTACAGGCTGAGTTGAAAGAAGAAAAAGGACACAGAAAAAAAGAGACTGGCTGTTTACTGTGTTTGAGGCGCGCAGCGTCCCACAGCTCGTCCCCGTCGAGAGGCGAGCAGAGAACACGCTGTGAAAAGGCGTCATTTTACACCAGCGGCTAGAGGACTGTTTGCAAGTCATTAGTGGTTTGTAAATGATATTTGTTCCCATGTGACAGCCCCTTTTGAAATGCTTTTCCAAATAATAACATTGAATCAAAGAAGAGGGCGCTCATGTTGTGATCATGCTTCATAAAATCTCTCAACTGCTTTGAAAACAAAAGCAGGAGCTCAGTATTTTGCTGCTGTCAGACATTTGGCAGAAATGCTGGTGATGATCATAACATGTATGACTCTTATGCTCTCTTCTCAGTATGACCTGTGGAAACGACTTGTACTGAGATACAGGAGTTCTGCACGTAATATTTTGGTTCATCATGTGCAGAAGAGAGAACGAACATATTCACAATTGAAATTTAAATGCAGTGCTGTCACTATCGAATATTTCGTGATGCAATTTTCAATTAATCCATTGATTATTCAATCTATTAATCAACTAATCGGCTTCATTTTAATTTTGCATCAAGTGCATTACAAAAGCATTTCCCCGCCAATTATTGTTGATCAACCAGTGATTGGTGTTTATTTTGTACTTCATATTTGTATAGACCCCTTCACTGCCTACGTCATGATGATGTCACGGTGTTGACTGGAGGCAAAAACAACTTGCTGCTGGAGGCAACGGAAGTGCAGCTAGAAGTAAACAACGCTGGTTGTCTGTAGAAAATGTTGTCTTGTGTTTTTGGTTGCCAGAACCGTAAGAGTACCAACAAGAACTTGAAATTCTATCACATCCCAGCCTCTGCCAGTAAAGTAATCGCAGATGGCTGTGGTTAAACGCGATTAGGTGAAAGGACTGGACTGAGGCTATCATCAACAATGCTCGTGTTTGCAGCGCACACGTCATAGCAGGTAAGATTTAACTATCAGCTGCAGCCTGGTCAATGATATGGGCTAGACTTAGTTGTGATTGAAATTACTTAAGTTAGTCATTATTTATGGGATTCTTTTTACATGCACGGACTTACAATAAGTCTGTGTTTACATGCTACATGCGCGAATGCTAACCACTAGCTAACCAAACGTTAGCTGTATGTTTCAGTTTTGTCGAGGCGAAAGCCCCCACAATGGTTCCGATAACTTCTTGTAAAATTTTTGCAGGAGAGGCCCATGCCTCGTATATCCTCGCAACTGAGGTGTTTTTGCCTCCAGCTAAGCCCCGCCCTTTAAATTGCATCACATTGTTTACAAACTGAAGAGGTCTATAGCGATTTAAAAAAAGGGCGGTGATGTTTTACTATGTTACTGGTTCATTCAATGTTTTCCAAAGTAAAAACAGACTTTTGCAAAAGTCGTATTTTGATTAAACACGCACGATAATTAGTCTTCTTTTATCATGGACAATAGAAGTTATTGCGAACAATTACTGTTGATATGCTGAAATCAGAGGATTTGGACAATTATAAATTTAAAAAATGGCTCCAAACAATTACTCGATTATTAAAATACTTGTCAATCAATTTGATGATCGATTACATGTCGTAATCGATTAATTTTGACAGCTCTAATCAAATGCATCATACAAGTCACACCCTTCTTTCACCAGTTTTCTTTACTGATTGATTGCAGAAATTATTTGGTTTTAGTAACACATACACCACCCCAAAAAAAAAGGTTTGAACTTGGAAAAATTAAGGCAATAAAATTTCAAGTTGGGCGATTGAAAATAATTTAACTTTTGCTGTTTCTCGTATTTTACAACAAGCAAGCAATAAGCAAGCAATAAGCAAGTTTGTCCCCTATGGAAACGCGGAACTGCGGTTGTGGAGTAAACATTTTTGACCGGCAAATCTGTTCGACCATATTTGCAAAACATTGGGACACACTTGCAAATGTTAAAAATGTAATTGTAAATGCCTTTAAACGTATTTGGAAAAGCATTTGAATGCACTTATAGGGTAAATGCTAAACAACATTTTTCCCCATAATGCCACGGGGTATTGACTTATACCCTGTGGCATTATGGGAAAAAATGCTAAATAAAAATCTTGCACTGCAGCCATCAAAATTAATCATAAAAATTACAAATCAAGAAAGTTTATTTACTTAATTTTTGAACGTATTAGTATAATGTATACCAAATGCTTAACAAAATTGTAATCGTGGTTGCGTAGGTCGATACCCTTTGTGGCATTATGGGGGGGAAATGCTGCTTATTTGCAAACACGTTGGAACATTGTGTTCGTATACTTGTTCTTTGAACAAGTGAAAAATATGAAAAAGAAAAATAAGGAATAAGAATAAGAAAAATATGGCACATATCCCATTCTGAGAAGAGCAACTACATACATATTACAAATGAACGCCACCGACTCATACATGACAATGTTGGAGATACAGAAGGGGTGGGTGATACGTTTCACTTCAAAACTAAATGAAGAATTTCACTGCATGCTCTACTTATTCAATATGAAAAAACAGAACAGGGAGCAGCAAAAACACTGAAAAAAACAACAACATCCCTTTGAGAACTGTCATGTATTTTTTTTTGGATGAATTCCTCTTTTTCCAAATGTGCTTCTCTTACGTTAGGAAAACAAAGACAATCAGAGGAAAGCCCAGTAAATGACAAACTCAAATGTGCCCCTTTTTAACCGCACATAATTCTAAGAGAAAAATTATGTTTTTTATTCCCATTCTTTGCCAGTTTGGTAGCACACAACGGAAAAAAAAAAAAATCATACAAAAAGCATATTCAATCTCGGCAATGAGTTTGCAAATACTTTAGAATGTGTTTGTAAACTCATTCAAACTTATTTAAATGCATTTGAACAATGTTTACTCCACATCTGCATTTCCACTTTTCCGTAGTGTCCCAACTTAAAGATAGGTAGAAAGTAAAAATGACTCAGCAAACAACTTGCTTGCTTTGTTGTGCTAACATTGTTACCATAAATGTCAATAAATTAGACTTTAAAGTTGTTTCAACTTAAATGACAAAATACAAGTCATTTTTTTACAGTGTGATTGAAAATGTTTTTTATTGGCAATTTATCAAAAATGATATTCCGAAACAAATTTTGTCCTACAGAGGTTTAATTAAACAGATAGCAAAGCTTCAGCACTACTAACATCCCAAGGTAAGAGTGTCATTTTTAAATTGTTTGAGAAGTTCAAAGTGAACAGTCTTGGCTTTATGTCATATCTGTTTGGTGAGCCTGGAAAAATTGGTTTATATGTCTAATTTTACCACCAAACTGCGCCAGTTTACAGGTAAACGGCCATGAGCGAACGCTTCACAAAATCCTTTCCGCACACATTGCTACCTCACGTAATTGCAATTTTACATGATGGGGTTAAAGCGCACAGCATTTTATTGTAAAAGCAAAAAGCATGAACTTATGCGGCTCCATCTTTCTCAGTACGCGGCGCATCCGCAGCCCTGACGCGCTTCTTATTGTGTTTGATGAAATGAACAAGCGGCAAGAAGATGAATTGGCCCCCCGCGGTGAATGCAAACAGAACTGGCGGGTGCTTATCAGGGGACGACTGCCAATCTGTGCCTAGGGAAGCCTGCACCTTCCCTGGATACACCACTGGTCTTTGAAATTAAAGTTGACGCCTGTAATCCAGGCAAATGGTCCCTTACTCTCGCTTAGCGGCGGGTTTAGTTTCACTCCAGCTGATGATAAAGCCTGACAGAAATACGGAGCGCTATCTCCTTGCAAGGGTTGATAGGTGGTGCCGGCTTATCGCCAAACAGCCCGCTAACCTTCTTGTGTGGGACAAAACCCGGGCGTTTACGTACAAAAGGGGCCATGCCTTGTAAATAACACCTTTCTTACCCCCCCCCACCCCCCACACGAGGCAAGAAGTAAAATAAAAAGAAAGTCATTTCATAAGCCTCCCAAAAGTGAGTCAATGTATAATAGAGGAGGTTAAGCGCTAGTGATAGAGTGTATTCATGTAAATCCATCCTAGCGCAGCTGCAGGAAATTGACAGGGATCTACTGGGGCGCGTTGCCTGTTAAAGGGTGGGATTTACATGCCTAACGAGGGCTTAAACGCCCTCCCCCGAGTTTACCTGTTACTCTTCGGCCTCACAGCACACGTCTGCGTGGGCCAAGGTTGCAGCGCTTATTCCTAATGCCTTTTCATCCCCACTCATATCTGTCACTCTTAGAAATGAACTCATAAACTCCACTGGGGCTCGTCAGTATCGCTAAATTGGTTTGGCTTGACGGCCCGTGAGGAGTTTTGTTTGTTTCCAGCTGTGAAGACTTTTTTTCAGAGCTGACAGAAGATCAGCTGCTAGTTTATGTGTTTGGGAGATTGGGACCAAAAGAGAGCACAGCAGTGCTTTATGGGTAATTGAGATTAGATTTAATGCATTTGTTTCTCCTGAAGAAAAAAAGTGCAAATCTTTTCCTTTTGAACAGGATGTGGCTTGGGGCAACTGTGGATGGCAGGCGTCGCTGGCGGCTACACACAGTCAGGTCTGCCCCTCGAGGCACATTGCGCAGACTGCTTATGGCATTTTCGACTAAGCACAAAGTGATTTTCGTTCTTTTGTTTAAAGTAAAACTGAGTTGTGGGCATGCAGCAGAAAGCGTCTATTAAAACAGCTACAACAACACGTTTTCATATTTGTTGTTCTCCCGCTCAATCTAAGATCCCTGCCAGTGATTAAAAAAGACAGATAACTGATACCACTTCTATTAAGGCCAATGCCCTATCACACAGGAACCAAGCCCGGATGCAAATTGTGCCCATTTGCTTGGTGTGTTTTGTAGTTTTTCCCCTTCTAAACAATGATTTTTCAAAACCGGACCTGTCGGCAATAAAATTAATGGGAGACTTGCTGAGTGCATACAGGAAATGGCCTTTTTAAATAAACACATTGTTTCCAAACTAATCCGCACCCCTATTGTTTACAGATGGGGAACTGGGCTGGGTACACGCTGGTCGAGTCCAGACCGATTAGCCCCGCCATGCCTCCCCCCACTTCTTTTGTCAAGGCCGCTGCCTTTCTAAACAGAGGAGGAAAAAGCAACGATAAAAGTGTCAACCGGGAGTCCGCTTTGATGTTATTTCAGGTCGGCAGAAGAATCTTTCCAATACTTTCTCTGAAACGGCATGTTCAGTCCACAAAACAAAGTGATGAAAGCCTGAAGTTGGAAAAAGCTAACTCAACATTTGTTTATGAATACTTCGGCGTCTGTGTGTGCGTGTGTGCAAGGCTCAAAATAAGCATTTTCACGAGCCAAAATTTCGATTTTGCGCCTCATAAAAACACTTTGACTAGCAAAACCAAGAACTGCTGAGAAAGTCCCAAAAAGTTTCAGGATGCACGTGTTGCACTTCTGCATAGGTACTTATGGAATCAGAATCCTGCCAATACTCGAAACCTCGTAACTTTGGTTTGAATCTCGGAAAACATTTTTGTATGACTGAAAAAATGTTTTGGATCTCCAAAAAAATGTTTTGAATCTCCAAAAATATTTTTTGAATGACTAAAAAAATCACAGAAAAAGCTTTAAAATAAAAAAAACAAAATGCTAGGAAAAGACAGACATTTTTTTTTTTTTTTAGTACGACTTTACAGTGTTTCACCCACAAATGGTTCAAAACGGTCACCAGCCAAGTTTAAAAAATGACATTTTGGCATTGTTCTCCCTCGGCATTTATTTGTTTTTCCCGTTTTTGAAACCTGTAAACTCGTAAACGTTCTCAAAATGTTGAAAAAATATTTCCAAACCTTAAAAGTGGGTTTGAATCTCCAAAAAGCATATTAAATCATTCAAAAAGACAACCTTTTTTTTCCCTAATTTAATTTTAGTGTGTTTCACCCACAAACTTTCTGAGGTTCAAAACGGTCACCAGCCAAGTTTCAAAAATGGCATTTTGGCTTTGTCTCCCGAGGCATTTATTTGTTTCCCATTTTTGTTTCCCATTTTTGAAACCTGTAAATTGTGATCTTTTTTTACGGTTGAAACACTGAAAATGTTTTCCAATGTTATTTTTAAACTGTAATTCAGTCAATTGCACAACAGCGACACTCACGGGACCATGGAAGAACACTGCCAATACTCGTGTGGGGTGGGGAGGGGGTCGTTAGAACACTGCCAAAACTCCTCGAATCCTCGTAACTTCATACTTGAAACTTGAAGCCACGCGGTGGTCATGTGGTTGGAAGTAGGAAGCGGAAGTGAACTTAAGTCCGTCCAATTGGCCACAAAGTGTTAGACCCACCTTGCTCAGCAAACAGAAAAGACGATTGGACTGAAGTACACTTCCACTTCCTACTCTCAACCACATGACCACCGCGTGGCTTCAAGTTTCAAGTACGAAGTTACGAGGATTCGCGGAGTTTTGGCAGTGTTCTTCTAACGCCACCATACTATGGCGTTAGATCTGTGCCACAATTCCGCAAAAATACCAAAAATGTGTTTTCGTACGTACAAAATGTGTTTTGTGCGTACCAAAAATGTGTTTCGTACGTACAAAATGTGTTTCGTGCATACCAAAAATGTGTTTCGTGCGTACAAAACAGTCCTCGCGCACGCTTGCTACGTCTCTCCTCAACACGTACAAAACTTTGATTTACGCTTGCGATGCAAGGGTCGAGGCGTAATATTTGTGCCACAATTCTTAACCAATCAGGAGTCGGACAGGAGAGCAAATCCTGATTAGCTGTTTAATATCCAATCAGGCAGAACTTTGACAACGTGTCGTCACGCCGCGTTGCATCATGGGCGCTTCTTCGATTTTTCTTTTTTTTGTTTTGTTTTGTTTTGTTTTGTTTACTAGCACTCGGTGCTTTCCTGTTTGTATTTTATCTGCATTTCTGCTGACTTTTATTTACTTAACAAAAGTTTTGTTATGTTACGGAGTGAAGCAGCTCCCAACTGCTTTCCTGCTTAGCGGAAGACAAGTTTTAGCCCTCATGGGACCGTTGGATGACCGTTGGCGGGGACGCTAACTTCCGAATCGAAGACAATCAATAAGATGTCTAAGGACAGAGAGTACAGCTGAGATGGATGGGATGGCAATGGATGGCTCCACAATAGCAGTCTACCATGCCTACTGTGTGTAAAACTGTAGCGATAATTGGGTCGTCTTTTGGATGAATTAATAATCTGGACGTTACAGAGGTAAAATGTATTTACCTCGATAACCTCTAGGGGCACCACGTTGGCTTTGCTTTGGGTTAACAGGAGCAAACAACGACCAAAATCCTTTCTTCATCAATCATTTATAATCTAAAGTCGCCACACTCGATATTCAGTGGTTCGTTGTACTAACAAAAGAATAATAATCCACTCGGAAACACAGATGACTTAGGCGGAATAGAGTTAATAAAACATGCATTTATTCACGATTGCTACACTACAGAATCAAAACACTGCCTATCTAACTATTCTACCGTCAGAAGAAAAGAAATAAAATAAAGCTAATGAAAATAAGGAAGGAATGCGAATAAATAAGGAAACAGGGAAAAGAGAAATTTGACCTGCCAAATCTGTGATATGTTTCAAACGTAAGTTGCACACAGGGGTACCGATTTGGGGAACGTGGACTTACGAGAATAGGTTGTAACAACTATGGCCTATGGCCCAGTCCACCCTCTAATTTTTTTTTAGTTTGCTTCTTCGAAAGCAAACTCTCTGCAGTTGCATAAATATTCCACAGCCCAGACAGGATCTAAGCTTGGTTAGCTCTGCAGGTGGTCACTCAACCACCAACAAAGCTCTTTTGAAGCCGCTGACCAGGTGACAAAGGAATTTATGCGTCTGCCGAAGGAGTGTATTCAAGCCCGACATCCCGGAGCCGCTATTCCACAGGTGAGCAAGGGAGCCGGTCGGGGGCTGACGTAGTTGCGCAGCTCGTCCCTTGATTGGTTGGCGACTCGGCGAGGTTGATTCTCCAGCGAGGTTGGTTCTGCCGGACAGCTGTCCGACTCCAGGTGTTGGAGCTCGGTCCGCTACGCGCCGGCGTACGGGGAAGGCCAGCCGTTGGAGGTGAGCTGGCACCGCGGCGGGGCGCCACCGAATAGCAGGTGAGGTGCGGGGCGGCTTAGGTGCACAACCTTGAGTCCGGCGGTACGTTGCAAGTGTACCCCGGGGCCGCGGAGCTCGCCGCTGGCGGGCAATCACCGATGGTGAAGAAAAAAAAACAAGGAAAAAAAAGGAGTAAAAGTGTTTGGGGTCAGCGTTGCAGTTTGCACCTGCTTTGGCGTGGCGTGGAGCGAGTTTCTGCTCTCGTGGCAACGGTTGCTGCCAGGGACAAAAGGGGCCACGTGTTTAGCAAGTTTCTTGGAACAAAGAGTTGGAGCAGGCTGGGAAACTTGCAGGTAGTTGGCCTGAGGATGATGATGTTGGAAGAGAGAAGTTGGAAGAGAGAAGTTGGAAGAGAGAGAGCGAGGGGGTCCCCTCGTCTTTTTAAAGTCTATGGGCGGGGCTTCAGTAGGTGGTGGCACACCCTTCTGTTCGCTCGCGCAGACTTAAAAACAAAAATATTAAAGGGATTAATAATTTGGCATTAAATTTGTTCAGTCTGGCAAATCAGTTTTCCCACACAACCCGTTTAACACACATCGTAATTAATGCATCATAAACTAACTTGTGAGGTAATTTCTACTTGAGCCTAATCTGACTGAACTGAAAGATATTCCTTTCATTCCTTATGGAGTACAAATGAAATAGGACGTTCATACACACAAAGATATAACATAAATCATTCATAGTTCAGTTATCTGTTATCTAAGAATTATCATGGTATAAATGTGTAAAATGCGGTTACTTATATGAATTGTCACTACGGATAGTTCCAAGTTTCACCACTTGACGGTGCTGTTGCTCCATCTAGACGTTCCAGGAGTGCCCCCTGGAGGGGCGAGACACCAGAATATCCTTTGTGATTGATAAGAGGTCATGAACATTCGTTTGATCCGTCGTTTGTATATTCCAAATCATTGGAGTAGTTTTCTCGGGCTCCGGGATGTCGGGCTTGAATACACTCCTTCGGCAGACGCATAAATTCCTTTGTCACCTGGTCAGCGGCTTCAAAAGAGCTTTGTTGGTGGTTGAGTGACCACCTGCAGAGCTAACCAAGCTTAGATCCTGTCTGGGCTGTGGAATATTTATGCAACTGCAGAGAGTTTGCTTTAGAAGAGGCAAACTTAAAAAAAAATAATTAGAGGGTGGACTGGGCCATAGGCCATAGTTGTTACAAAACTTAAAATAAAAACTGCAAAGATGCACTGTAACTGAGGACGATTCATCTGATTTAAAAACAAAATGTACAGTTTGCTGTTTGTTGATCGATAATGCATCATTAAGTGTAAATTAGAAATACAATGTGTAATATATTTTCATCTGTGGAACCTCTTAGGTCTTGCACTCTCAATACATCATTGTGAGTACAGTACTCTGAGGTCTTCATGGTCAATGATGAGCAAATGTGCAGTGTGTGCATTTCGGCACTTTAATCTTGAAACCATAAATGTGTCATGTACTGCATTGGCACTGTACCTGCAATAGTATTTTGGTTATTGTTTACAGGTTGTTCCGAATACAGTGTGTGTGACACTTTTGATTTTTCTAATTGTCAATGATACTGTTTGCAAGACACATTTAAATAAGTTCAGTAAAGGTGTCGACAACTTACAGGAGAAAAAAAAAGATTTTAAAAATGTTTGATTTGGTATGCTGCAAAACAGGCCATTACAGCTATTCAAACTTCAAATTAGGATAGTCCAATGTTAATGTTGTCATTCTTCAGGAGCTCTTGATTTCTCTGCTGTCAAGATCAAGCTTCAGGTTCTGGCTCTTCCTACAGACATTTTAATGACAAAGTCAAATTGGTCTCATCAGCTGGCTCAAAAACTTCAGGAATTAGGGCTGCACGAAATTGGAAAATCATGCAATACGCGATTTTGCTGAATATAGCAATAGATATTGCAATATTTAATATGGATCTAAATAAATGACTGATGATGATGATGATGATGATGATTTTATTATCTAATGAACAAATTATATTTCTCATGCAGTAAAATGTATTTAGTTATTTCATTGTAATGACCTCGATAATGTTCAACTAGTGGATGGTGGTGCACATTTTAGCTAGTGGCTGACTGGTCAAATTCAGATAAAAGCATACAATTCCATATGAAACTTATTGCATGTCTGTTATATGCATATTGCATGGGCCAATAGCGCGATATCAATATTTTTTCCACTCCACGTCTTCTGGTTCTCGTGGTGTTTTTGACACTTCTGTTGTGGTGTCATCAGGTGCATTCTGTGTCCTTTGTCATCTTTTTTGCCTGGTAATAAAAACAAAACCCAAGGTTAGCGCTCAGATTTTTAATTGTCTATCTTTAGTTATGGAAAAATGACAAGATCAACCATGTTTCTCACATTAGTAAAACTATTATTTTGGGCAAACATGTTTATTTTAACAGCTGCTAGTCATGGTGTATGGTTGTCTTGTAACCAAAATGAATTCAATTCTTACGTCAATAACTATGGCATTGGACTGCCAAACACAGTGCTCTTAGGTATTCAATGTTTTCTATTATTCACGAACGATATACTTTTGGTGGTACCAGGCACTAATAAGTAAAGAAAAATGGATGCTCTAACATTTTCTTTTCCACTCCTTATACAACGCCACTCATGATGGCATGCATTGTTTAAGATTGTAATGATAGTAGCACCATCAAAAGAGGAGAAAACTATAGGATTTACTGACTTAAATACAGTACAGTATTTTGTAACTTACCATAATGAAAACATAAGTAGCAGGTTAGCCTCTTCTCTTTTTTTTCTTCTTCTATTTTATGCCGTCATCCAACATCACCATGAGCGCTAAAACTTGTTTCCCTCCTTCTTCCGCTAAGCAGGAAAGCAGTTAGGAGCTGCTTCATCCCGTAACATAACAAAACTTTTGTTAAGTAAATAAAAGTCAGTAGAAATACAGACAAAAATTCAAACAGGAAAGGACCGAGTGCTAGTAAACAAACAAACAAACAAAACAAAAAATTCGAAGAAGCGCCCATGATGCAACGCGGCGTGACGACACGTTGTCAAAGTTCTGCCTGATTGGATATTAAACAGCCAGTCAGGATTTGCTCTCCTGTCCAACTCCTGATTGGTTAAGAATTGTGGCACAAATATTACGCCTCGACCCTTGCATCGCAAGCGTAAATCAAAGTTTTGTACGTGTTGAGGAGAGACGTAGCAAGCGTGCGCGAGGACTGTTTTGTACGCACGAAACACATTTTGTACGTACGAAACACATTTTTGGTACGCACGAAACACATTTTGTACGTACGAAACACATTTTTGGTACGCACGAAACACGCCTTTTGCACACGGTACTTCCCATTACGCTTGCGGAATTGTGGCACAAATCTAACGCCATACACCACCCACACTCCACCAGGCAGTTCTTCCATGGTCCTGTGAGCGTCGCTGTTTAGTAATTCAATGGGACTTTGAATTGCAGTTTCAAAACAACATTGAAAACATTTTCAGTCTTTCAACCAATGCCCAGGGAAAACAATGCCGAAATGCCTTTTTTAAAACTTGGCTTGTGGCCGTTTTGAACCTCTGAAAGTTTGTGGGTGAAACACTGTAAAATTAAATTAGGGGAAAAAAAAGGTTGTCTTTTTGAATGATTTAATATGCTTTTTGGAGATTGAAACCCACTTTTCAGGTTTGGAAATATTTTTTCAATGTTTTGAGAACGTTCAGAGTTTACAGGTTTCAAAAATGGGAAACAAATAAATGCCTAGGGAGAACAATGCCAAAATGGCATTTTTGAAACTTGGCTGGTGACCGTTTTGAACCTCTGAAAATTTGTGGGTGAAACACTGTAAAGTCATACTTTTAAAAAATGTCTGTCTTTTCTTAGCATTTTTTATTTTAAAGCTTTTTCAGTGCTTTTTTTAGTCATTAAAAAATATTTTTGGAGATTCAAAACATATTTTTGGAGATTCAAAACATTTTTTCAGTCATTCAAAAATGTTTTCGGAGATTCAAACCGAAGTTACGAGCTTTCGAGTATTGGCAGGATTCTGATTCCATAGGTACTTGTCTAGGGCATACAGTGGTACTCTCCATGCTCTACTTACGAACGTCTCTTCATACAAAAGTTACAAAACGCCTCAACAGGAAATTATTGCCTCTTACGAAAGAAATTTCAAGATACGAAAAAGGTAAAAATACAGTACCGAATGTGCATCTTTCTGGCATCCCTTTGACTAAAAGGAACCTCTACCGTATGTATCTATGTGCGTAGATAATAGATAGATAATGATCGGTGTCTATGCAGCGTCCTCATCATTCATCCCTCAGGCCATGAGGTGTTCTGATAGTTTTTTGTAAATGTATTAACTAGCGGCCAACGGATTTGTGCAAAAATTCAAACAATTGGTGATTGATGAAGGAACAGTAAGTTTTTAATTGCGACGAGACGGGCCTTTTTAATATATATATATATATATATATATATATATATATATATATATATATATATATATATATATATATATATATATATATATATATACATATATATATATATGCCTCGCCATACCTGAAGATTCCATGAAGTTTCGGAATTTGTTGAAAAGAATCACCCAGAAAAAGTGTTCACCAGTCAGGCTCACTAAGATGATGTTTGCCTTTTTGAAGGATTGTTAAAAAAAATAAAAGTAAAAAAAAACAAACATCCTTGGATCAGTTTTTGACAAAAGACCAGGTAAAAAACACTTCTGAGAGAGAACATGAACCAAAGAGGGAAAAAAAAAAACGAGGACAGCATTTAATAAGGTAAATGACCATCATTTTTATTCTTTACGCTATTCTTTGTTTTTACATTATGCATAACTCTCATTTATTGTCAAAAATCTAATTGGAACATGTATTTGTTACATGTTTTGATGCATTTTTATGCTTTATAAAACATTTATGTCTGAATTTTGGGAGGCTTGGAACGGATTAGGGGATTTACATGGAAAATTTCTACTTACAAAATCTTCTACTTAAGAACTTTCTTCCAGAACTGATTAATTTCGTCAGTAGAGGTACCACTGTACACTGTAAGCTTATAACATCATCGGCAAGTATAGGAAGTACTAGACACACACACACACGTGCACGCCAGGTAGAGAGAAGTGTGGTGTTACTTGTGCCCCACCATCTAGTATCTGCTGGCTAACAGGGCAGCTAATCACATTGCAGAGTCGCTCCTCGTCAGTATCATCTTCAACATGGCTTTGAATATGATAAAAGTCATGCTAATTGCCAAGTTAACCCAAAAGTAGACATGGTATAGCACATTGGTGTGCTATACCCCCCCCCCCCAGGAAAAGAATGAAGACTACAATTTCATCTGTGGCCATGATTGGTTAAAACAAACGTGTAGAATGCCGTATCGTCCAATCAGCTCGAATTATTGTACAGAATGTCCCGCCTTTCCCGAGCAAATTACCGTGGAGAGGTACGTGGATACTGTGGAAAACTCCCTTGAGTGAAGCGCAATATAAATCTGGCTATTGCCAGGTGAAACGTACACAGCCCTGAAGGACTCCCGTGCTGATGGTCTTTGTGTCTGAGGCAGTCTTCCTTTGCCAACCTTGTTTGCAGTCCAACAGTCATACAACAGCATATTTAGTGGGCGTTCAGTTGGCAAACATAGAAAGATTGATTAATACTAAAGCTGTGCAGGAATTGGTGGTGATTCAAATTGAGATGCTAATTGTCTGTTAAAAAATGAATGCCAATTCAGAATTATCGAATTGAGTGAGAATGAATCATAGCATATTGTCGTGTCTACTAGTGTCACAAGAACGTGCGTCACGTAAAACTGTAGAGGATGTATGTGTACAGGAATGTTTGGCTGGCTAATGAGCATTATATTGAACTGATAAGCAATCAGTCAATAAAGAGCATCCAGGCAATGTATATACACCCACGGTATCCTAGCGCAAAAGGAATTTGCTAGCTTGGATGTTGGACAGGAGACGAACCTTCTCAAATTAGCTTAGCACTAGCCCTATGGTATAACAGAGCACACGTGGATTTAAAACTTTAACGAGTTTAAAATGAAAAAACAAAAAAAAACACCCTGGGTTCTACATTGGCCAGTGTATGGCGAAGATATTTGAGGTGAACGTAAGATTTTTTAAACTAAAAAGGAAAACCTTTCTGTAGGTTGATGCAGCTGCTTCAGCACGTCAGCCGCATATACTTTTCGTACACAAAATCTGAATGTGAGGCTTCATACAGTGGTCTAGTTAAAGTGCTATACTGTGTAAAAGTACATTCTTTTTACCATTATGAACAAATTTGATTTTTAATGAATTATTTTCTTTCTTCAATTATTTTTATTTTAACTTCAACTTATATTTTGTAATGTGTTAATATGTTCAATAAACCAACCAACCCTCTCTGGTCTGTAGCCTCCTCTTCGCCACGTCTCTTCACCGATGTCGTCAATATTTTGAATCAGATGTAATGCCTTTCCTTGCTGTTTATTTTTTTCATGTCAGCCCATGGTGACATGCTGAAACGTGCTTAGTGCTTACTATGGAAATCCGACAGCGTTGTCAGAGGTAAAGAATAATGACTCATAAATTTTTCATGTTTTTAATACAATAAAATGGCAGCATGGAAATACTGTATACATACAGGCACATGAACAAAGCTCAACTTCCAAAATACAGCTCTGGTTCTACTGTTAACAAACGGCGCCCTTGTGCGATCGAGTAGTTATGCCTGCCGATGTTAACAAGTTAATACAACGTGTCTCCGGTGGTTAGCATAAGAGGGGAAAAAACAAGGCAGAGTTAAACTGTCTATCTGCGCACACAGCAGTGATTGCTCGATGTACTGTTGTCTCGCCTCTTCTTCGATGCCTTGACAAATGCGCGCAACCACACGCATAAGAAAAAATGACGAAAACAAACTCCAAAACGCTGACAACTGGTGAGGTTCTCTGAAGGAAAACAAATGGCAATCGCCGCTACCGGAAAGGGCGGTGCGCTCATAAATTTTCACGGAAATACGTCATGGCTATTTGTGCATAGTGTCCATTAGGCGAATACGCAAGTAATTTAGCTGATGAATCGCGATTAATCAAAATGAAAAAGTGTGATTCATCAGATTAAAAAGTTTAATCGTTTGACAGCACTAAGAAAAATGTATAAATGTGTAAATCATAATCACAAGGAGTAGTAGCTCCTCTGCAGAAGTGTACTTATAACAATTTTATAGACAAATGATACGATAGACGCAGCGTAGAGTTGTGGCCGCAAAATGTTTTCTTCTTGTTGGGGGGTTTAACAAAAAATATTTGAGAAACACGAATCTGCACGCACACCTCACATCTATCCATCTATCTGATAATGAGGTTCTTAAAAATGCCGCTCAGTCATGCTTCCCTCTCAAGAGTCAAGAAAGGGTGACATCTTCCATCCAGACATGCAGATAATAATTGTTTTCACGATGCTCCCTAAGCATGCCTCATCCCCACGGACCACACTCATGTGTTTCCCATCAGGCAAGTCTGTGGTTACCTTCCTGATTTTGCTGGACTGGAAAAACATTGCTAATATGGTGTGAGCTGGAAAAAGCTTTGATGCAGGGGCTTTACAAATGAATCCTCTGAATGCCATATGGTTTGCATTCATAAACTATTTTTTTTTTCCTCTCAATGTGTACTGAACATTCGGCTGTGACCGTGTGTAAGAAGACTTGGAACATGTCAGGCCAGGGAGGCAGTTTGTGACAAAGAGCATACCACCCACCCTCCTGTATTACATAAAGGTCTGACCTATTCCAAAGCAAGCAAACGTGCAAATAATCAGTTGCAAAAGTCTAATGAGACAGTGATGTACAAATATCTAATGGTAAGTCCTACTTCGACACGTTCAATAAGATTGTGGCATTCACTAGCATTTTCTTTTCTTTTTCTTTTTGTCTGTGATTTCAGTACTGTATACATTTTAGAATGATATCAGCAGACTGTGAGTGTTGACAAATTATGCCTTTATATTTATTATTAGTGTACATTTGAATGACATTATAGGATTTAAAGAACATTTTAAAAAGCTTAGAGCTCCTCGTAGGGCCACGGTTTGGTTGG
Organism: Festucalex cinctus; assembly: GCF_051991245.1. NCBI lineage: Eukaryota > Metazoa > Chordata > Actinopteri > Syngnathiformes > Syngnathidae > Festucalex > Festucalex cinctus. Next base: position 4,011,015 of record NC_135418.1, on the reverse strand, counting down.
GGCATATCCGAGCTGACTCGGGTGAGAGGGGAGGGTAAACCCCGAATTGGTCACCATCCAATCGCAAGGCACAACATAGACAAACAACTATTCACAAACAACAAAATTCACCTATGGAGAATTTTAGAAGATCATTATTTGGGAAGATAATTATTTGGGAATGTGGGAGGAAATCCGAGGACCTGGAGAAGAGTACATAGGAAGGCCAGAACCCGGATTCGAACTTGACCTCTTAACTGCACGGTGGATGTGCGATCAACAGTCATCGACTGTGTCACCCGTACAGTATATGTACTCTTTAAAAGTTATTATAATTATTTTAAAGGTACACTCAGTATTATACAGTGGCATCTAGTGGTGAAATAATAAATCATTCGGAAAAAAAAAACAATTGTTTGTGTTAGTAGTATGTAAAAAGATATGTTGTATCGCATAAACGTACTTTTTTAAAATATAACGGTTAGTCTAGAAATCTCAAATTATCTTACATGTCCGCGCCTCGCCTGCTAGTGTCTGCCATGTTTCGCCGCCATCTTTCTGCTACGGGTGCCGTCAAAGACAAATTTCAGCGCTCCATTTCTTAACGCGTTTTTGGAACGCACTTCCGGTTTGTATGGCGACCGCATGTCCACGAAGAAGAAGAGTTTCCGGTCCCCGAAGAGAGCATTATCAAGCATCACACTTACTTTGGGAATTTATTTTATTTCAGCGCGACAAAACAAGAGTTTATATTGTAGCCGCATTTGCCAGATGGAGAGAAATGAGGAACAGACTAGGTTTGGGACGTGCCGGTGCCTTCGACTGCTTTCTACTTGACCGGTAAGTAAGAGTACATTTGTGTTTACGTTTTGAGAGCGAGAGAAAAAGTATACTCCGTACTAATTAATACGATGTTCGTACCTTTGTTTTACGATCACTGTATCTGTTGATTAGCAACTCCGCACCACTCGAACGATTTCGTTATGTAGCTACTTGCTTTGAAAAAAAAAAAAGATTCCCGCTGGCACGTTATATTTAGAGTAAATGCGCAAGTTATTGTGTAATGTAATGTAACTGTGATTTCGGAGGTATATTTGCCCATAACTTCAATAGAGAATCTAAAGCATACTGTATTAGTGGAGGAGTTGAAAATTATTTTCGTTGTGGTTGGTGAAAATAGGGTTCTCGAAATTAATTTTCGGCAGGGAATAACTTTCTGGACTTAAATGCTGGCTGTACCGTAAGCACTGCTAGAGTCTGAACTCTCTCACTCAAGTGTGTACTGGTCCATTGTGTAATTGGGTGCACAAGAATTTACAGGCTGCCACGTTTTCCACGGAAATTCGACAAGCAAGCAGCCTTTGCATATTCTATGCAGTATGCAGTCAAGTTACTTTTATCTAGCTAATACAATGTTTTGGGCCCAAAAACTAAAGATCTTACCTCTATTTTGGGGGCTTTGTTGGAAAGTTGGTGACATATAGTAGTATCATCAATTATTCTATTTTATTTTATAATTGTGTTTTTGTTTGTGTCACACTAGATCAACAGCCAAACTTGAGGGGTTCCAGAACCATATTCTGATGTATACAAGCATTCATGCACCGTTTAAATACATCACCGACCTGCAAGAAAAAAAAATATCAAGGGGAGAGTCAGCAGCCATATTGGAATGCCCCGAATGAGGACACTTGAATGGAGGACCCCAGAAGGCTTCGGTGTTGTACCACCAGTATCTCCACCTACCATATCTGAGCTGCAACAAACTGAAGTCAGCCGACGTCTTGGTATGTCATTTACATATGGACGGCATTGCACACTACATGAACTTTTTGTGTGAAGCAATACGGAATGGTCACATGTACAAGCACCACTTGTTTTACACAGGACCTGCTGACCAGGTGTCTGAAGCCATGGAGTGACTCCTCCCTCACTTTCCTCAGCAAGCCTTTGAAGAATATGATATCATCGTTGGTGGGAACATGCCCTCACTCCATAACATGTACTTGTGCAGTCAAGGAGCATGTCAAACTTAATAAAACCAGCAAACATTGAAGTGACTTCATTTTTACTGCAGTCTGTTCACACAATCAATGGACAAGCCTTCCTTAATTTTGCCCCAATAACATCATAGAGTAGGCGAAAAGTAGTGTTACAGATCATACTGTGTTCGGGAGAGTTTGAGGAATGTTGCAATGTTAATGGGGGGCAATGTCAGCACACACACACACACACACACACAAAAAAAACCATCATGGTATTGAGTTAATCAGATATTTTAGCTGTGTACAACACATACCTGCTCTGTAACACTACTTTTGGCCCAAACCTGTATGTCTATTTTCCATATTTTGAAATGCACAGCGTATTGGTAAAATTCTGGAACAACTGCAATTCATGTAGCTCATTATATTCTAACAGCATTTTTTTTTTTTTTTAGTTAATATGTTCATTTCATGTAGACTTTTATTTTACTTTATTTTATTCATTCATTTTCATGTACTGTACCTTACATTCATTGGCCAATGAAGAATTCCTTGTCATTGCAAGCATTTATAATAATTCTCCAGGCTTTTGATGTTTTACATTTCTGGTCATGTAAAATAGTGTTAGGTTAGGTGTCGAATGAACACTGCATGTTGACGCCAAAGGAAATAGTATTTTTTTAGTTATTCAAAATGTACAAATTAACACACAACAACAATATACAAGTTATACAAACTACAACAACAAGTGTCAGACATGGACTAATTATATGCCAGGTAAAAAACCTTTGTATTGTCCTCAAGGATCTGGGAAAGTGTCACTTATTTGCTACAAGTCCACCAAGGTGCTGCAGTCTGGGATCCAGGTACAGGAAATCATGGTGGTGCTGATGTGGGATCCAGGTACAGGAAATCATGGTGGTGCTGATGTGGGATCCAGGTACAGGAAATCATGGTGGTGCTGATGTGTCAAAAAGTATTTCTTGGTGTCAGTCTATCAGCTGGACTTGGATATCTTCATGTTCCTCCATGGTCATTTCCTGTACGAGTCTCTGCAAGAAGGTAACAATTGTATGTCAGATGAGGTACCAAACAATGAACTGAAAGTCACTGAGCCAATGAAGTACATTATTACATGAGCAAGACTATTTGTGAAAGCCATGTAAATTCCTGCACATCGAAGTACAAGGAAGCTGTTGTATCTTCAATCAAAACTAATTAAGTTGCTTAGTGATATTTATTAGGTAAAATTGTTCAACATGGTGACAAATCGATATCTGAGTAAAGGGTTTCAAATGTTTTTGTAAGCAGCACTTTTCTGAGTGGTTAGTAGCAACAAGACACGGGGGGGTTACGAGTCTGAGTTGCAGATGTGTCGTTCAGTTAACACCATTATTTTTGCACGATATACTAAACATATCAGCAAACTATGTAATCTAAATACCACATATTCCAAGCAAAGGTATGTTTTGAGCCATTCACATGCATGCTCGAATGGAATTATTTTTCCATGATGACATAATTGTACGTTACGAGGCACCGCGTTCTCTTCCTCGTCGTCTCTCTCGCCCCCTTTGAGATGGTCCACATGTCTATAAAACGTATAACATAAGTGTGTGTTCTCTGTTGCATGGTTTAGTTACACTAACAAATATGAACATAGATAGCCATTATCATTAGCTGACGTACAGTATTTCCAAACAATGCCGACAAAAATATTAATTCTGAAATTAAATGACTAAATCACAATTATTAGGGATCTGTACAGTATGTCTAACAAATGCAATTCACTTACGTCATCACTCGAGGGATACCAGAAGTTGTTTGCGTTCTGTTCCGGTGAAATTGGTGGTAGGCTGTTGAAGTAGGGTCTCTCTGGGACGCCGTAGTTCGTGTGCTTAAAATCATTGCATTATCTTGTTTGACCGATAGATGGCGGTCGTGAGCTACACACTGGGGCTTTAAAGTACGAATTGCCTAATTTATTTATTTGCTATGTTTACCACTGGTTTTATTATTTGTTTCAATGATTCATATTTTTTTAGTTGTTAACTTGTTACAAATAAAGTTACTGATCCATGTGAAGCTGTATGCTACAAGCCCAACATTTTTCACCAGTCTTTTTTTTTTTTTTAACCCACATATGCAAAGTTTCACAGCTGCAGTAAACACAATAGACACACTTTCCACATTTTGACCTTTTGCACAGTATATTTAATCACTGCAGCTGTGTTGTATAAAAGCTTCCAGGAAGTGGCCTGCGTGTTGCAGTTTTATTTTCCGCTCGCTAATGTTAGAGACATGCAGCCAGTGGGAGAGGCACTGGGTTAACATAATTGTTTGTCAATTCGCAAAATTATCCGGACATCTGTAAATAGTGTGTGCGTGTGCTATTAACAAGTGACATACCATCAGTAGGAAACTTTCACCTGGAACATTTTCAGCACACGTATAAGGCCCTTGGCAGAGTCACAGAATAGCTTGTACAGGAAAATAAAAAAGCAAGCGCCTATTAGAGGATACACTAGCAGCAAATATGTCCCAGGCAGAATATTCATGTGGCTCTCTCCAGTTTCCAGTGAGAATGCATTTTAGTCCTACATAGTTGAGTCCTGTATTTACTTTGAGCTGGATAAGAGGCGGAGAGGCTATAATCACTGATTGAAATGTAAATGTGAGGAAGCTATCTGAAGTATTAGCGGTGGTGAGCACTCAGAGTGGAGCTATGAATTACAATCCAACGCGCAAATTTTTCTCATTGGCCATTATGTAAATGGCAGTATAAGTGACCGGTTGTATTTGAAACAAAAATCAATGCAGGAGGTGATAAGTGAGAGTGGCTGACAGAGTGGTTGTAGATATTTTAAATTCAGGGATGATAATTTGATCATGCAAAGTATACTCATTACATAAAGGTCCCTGCATGCTAATAGAAGAAGTTAATATTTACCATAGTTTAGTTGGGTGTTGGCAATGTGGGATGTTCTTTTTATACTTTAGAAACAAAGAAATGAAATTAAAACATAAGCAATATATCACGTTATACGTTGCTGCCTGTTTGAATGTCATATAGTAATTGTAGTTTTGCCTAGAAACACAGCACAGTAGAAAAAACATTAACTCATTCACTGCCTTTGACAAGTATACTTGTCAATTGTATTTTTTAGAGCGGTGCTAAATGGGGGCGAATCTGAGCATGCTCCACTGTAAATATCAAACTTGGAAACAACTTTACTGATGCCCAACCACCGGTAGATGACATCATTGCCCCATTTTATAGGAAATAAACACAGTTTCAGAGTCCATGGGAGAAATGGCTGTATTTTGGCAAACCTACATTTTTCTGCTGTCAATTATAAAAGAACGGGACGGGACAAAAAGTAGGGAGTCTATTCTGTTATTTGGTAGATTCGGTATATATATAATTATTGAATGTAATATCACGTGAGTATTGGAAATGTAAAAATTTTCTATAATGACTGGCAGTGAATGAGTTTTAATGTCATAAATTACATGTTCAAAAGGAGTAGGAAGAAGAGCAATAATTGATCTAGTCCTCCTCCCTATTCTATCATATTAATATACTAATAAACTATTCTTATCTAATAACGTATCATTAAAATAAAAAAGAAAAATAAATAAATAGAAATGGAACAATAAAAATCTTTGATGTAATGAACAGTTCGCCGGCAGGTTCCATCTGAAGATTCAACACCTTACCTATACACCCTCTGACTGGAGAGGGGGGCGTAGGATATTTTGTGGACCCGTAGAGAAGCTACAATACGCAATTTACATTAAAAAAAAAAAAAAAAAAAGCTTTCCTTGCTACTCAAACGGCTTGTAATTCCGTGTAGTAATCATTTTAAGCAATTGCGTCATTGCCAGAGCTTAAGCCGTCAAAATTACGATTCTGGGTGATCTAATTAGTAGTTTTTAAATTCTGATAGACATAGTGTTAAAGCAAGGAGCGGCCCCTGTTCTTTTTGAGTGGGCTAAGGATTTAGGATTGGAGTTTTCCATCCCTTTAACAGTGCGTTCCGCTGAAGTCTCCCTGCACCGGAAGGGCGGGTGCGCTTGTCCGGTGAATGCGGAAGTGAATTGTGTATATAGTCCATATAAAATAAATACCAAATACCGTAATATTTTGACATTAACGCATTTTATTATCTGAATGTCATTTGCAAACATTGATTAAATGCATGTACGCAATTGGATGCATGCGTGTATTGCTCGAAACGTAACAGCATCATATATATTGGGTGCAATTCAGCAATTATTAATTAATTAAACACAAATTACTTTTGTTTTATCTAAAGTCACGTCAGGGTGTTTTTTAAAGTGCAATTTACCACAGAGCACACCAACTGAAGTCACCCCGCTCATTTTGGATCAACAGTCATAGGAAATGCCGTACATTGACCTAATCACTGACCTGCGCAGCCTTCAATGTAACCATCCACGGTTACATTCAAGGCTCAAGTTCGGTCGAAAAAAATAGTGCGATTAATATCCGTTAATACGTGATTAATGCGACAATTTTCTGTGATTAATTAATCTATTAATGCTTTAACTTTGACAGCCCTATTTTTTTTTAAATATATATATATATATATATATATATATATATATATATATATATATATATATATATATAAGGAAAAAAAAGATAAATTGACGTATTGAATCTGCTGTTCTCATTCACTTGCATTTACCTAAAGTACATTAGCTCCTGATTGGTTAGTGTTAGCCTGCTGACAAGTTGTCAGGACGTGTTGTCGCTATAGCTGCATGTGTAACGAGTAAACAGTGTTGTTCCAGGAGAAATCCTTCTCCATTCTGCTTTCTCATCCTATTAAGAGTGTTCCATTCACCACCAATGAACCCTCATGTTATAGATGCACACTCTGACAATGAGATTGCCACTCCCATCAACTGTAGTGGATGTGTAATTGCACATTGTTCTGGTACAGCAACAATATCAAAAACAACCCCAAAAAAACCAAACAAAAAAACAAAACAAAACCATACAAGCGAGCTATGTGTTTTCAAGCTAGCAAGATATATTGACAGGCAGGCAGGCGGCTGAATAGCAGTGGCAAGCAGTGACTTTTTCGAGTGGGCATGCTGAAGTGCCTGGGGTATTTTTATTATTAATTTCAATATTAAATATTTAATTATTATTTTATACCGCTGTGTAGGTATAAAATTAAAGCGGAAATATTCAGGACTGACGCAGGTTGATAGGCACACACTTTAAAGCCCCAGTGTGTAGCTCACGACCGCCATCTATCGGTCAAACAAGATAATGCAATGATTTTAAGCACACGAACTACGGCGTCTCAGAGAGACCCTACTTCAACAGCCTACCACCAATTTCACCGGAACAGAACGCAAACAACTTCTGGTATCCCTCGAGTGATGACGTAAGTGAATTGCATTTGTTAGACATACTGTACAGACCCCTAATATTTGTGATTTAGTCATTTAATTTCAGAATTAATATTTTTGTCGGCATTGTTAGGAAATACTGTACGTCAGCTAATGATAATGGCTATCTATGTTCATATTTGTTAGTGCAACTAAACTATGCAACAGAGAACACACAGTTATGTTATATGTTTTATAGACATGTGGACCATCTCAAAGAGGGCGAGGGAGACGAGGAAGAGAACGCGGAAGTGAACGCGGTGTCTCGTAACGTACAATTATGTCATCATGGAAAAATAATTCCATTCGAGCGTGCATGTGAATGGCTCAAAACATACCTTTGCTTGGAATATGTGGTATTTAGATTACATCGTTTGCTGATATGTTTAGTATATCGTACAAAAATAATGGTGTTAACTGAACTACACAGATGCAACTCAGACTCGTAAACCCCCCCGTGTCTTGTTGCTACTAACCACTCAGAAAAGTGCTGCTTACAAAAACATTTGAAACCCTTTACTCAGATATCGATTTGTCACCATGTTGAACAATTTTACCTAATAAATATCACTAAGCAACTTAATTAGTTTTGATTGAAGATACAACAGCTTCCTTGTACTTCGATGTGCAGGAATTTACATGGCTTTCACAAATAGTCTTGCTCATATAATAATGTACTTCATTGGCTCAGTGACTTTCAGTTCATTGTTTGGTACCTCATCTGACATACAATTGTTACCTTCTTGCAGAGACTCGTACAGGAAATGACCATGGAGGAACATGAAGATATCCAAGTCCAGCTGATAGACTGACACCAAGAAATACTTTTTGACACATTGCTGACACATCAGCACCACCATGATTTTCCTGTACCTGGATCCCAGACTGCAGCACCTTGGTGACTTGTGGCAAATAAGTGACACTTTCCCAGATCCTCGAGGACAATACAAAGGTTTTTTACCTGGCATATAATTAGTCCATGTCTGACACTTGCTGTAGTTTGTATAACTTGTATATTGTTGTTGTGTGTTAATTTGTACATTTTGAATAACTAAAAAATACTATTTCCTTTGGCGTCAACATGCAGTGTTCATTCGACACCTAACCTAACACTATTTTACATGACTAGAAATGTAAAACATCAAAAGCCTGGAGAATTATTATAAATGCTTGCAATGACAAGCAATTCTTCATTGGCCAATGAATGTAAGGTACAGTACATGAAAATGAATAAATAAAATAAAGTAAAATAAAAGTCTACATGAAATGAACATATTAACTAAAAAAAAAAAAAATGCTGTTATAATATAATGAGCGACATGAATTGCAGTTGATCCAGAAATTTACCAATACGCTGTGCATTTCAAAATATGGAAAATAGACATACAGGTTTGGGCCAAAGGTAGTGTTACAGAGCAGGTATGTGTTGTACACAGCTAAAATATCTGATTAACTCAATACCATGATGGGTTTTTTTTGTGTGTGTGTGTGTGTGTGTGTGTGTGTGCTGACATTGTCCCCCATTAACATTGCAACATTCCTCAAACTCTCCCGAACACATAGTATGATCTGTAACACTACTTTTCGCCTACTCTATGATGTTATTGGGGCAAAATCAAGGAAGGATTGTCCATTGATTGTGTGAACAGACTGCAGTAAAAATGAAGTCACTTCAATGTTTGCTGGTTTTATTAAGTTTGACATGCTCCTTGACTGCACAAGTACATGTTATGGAGTGAGGGCATGTTCCCACCAACGATGATATCATATTCTTCAAAGGCTTGCTGAGGAAAGTGAGGGAAGAGTCACTCCATGGCTTCAGACACCTGGTCAGCAGGTCCTGTGTAAAACAAGTGGTGCTTGTACATGTGACCATTCCGTATTGCTTCACACAAAAAGTTAATGTAGTGTGCAATGCCGTCCATATGTAAATGACATACCAAGACGTCGGCTGACTTCAGTTTGTTGCAGCTCAGATATGGTAGGTGGAGATACTGGTGGTACAACACCGAAGCCTTCTGGGGTCCTGCATTCAAGTGTCCTCATTTGGGACATTCCAATTTGGCTGCTGAGGAAAGTGAGGGAGGAGTCACTCCATGGCTTCAGACACCTGGTCAGCAGGTCCTGTGTAAAACAAGTGGTGCTTGTACATGTGACCATTCCGTATTGCTTCACACAAAAAGTTCATGTAGTGTGCAATGCCGTCCATATGTAAATGACATACCAAGACGTCGGCTGACTTCAGTTTGTTGCAGCTCAGATATGGTAGGTGGAGATACTGGTGGTACAACACCGAAGCCTTCTGGGGTCCTCCATTCAAGTGTCCTCATTCGGGGCATTCCAATTTGGCTGCTGACTCTCCCCTTGATATTTTTTTTTCTTGCAGGTCGGTGATGTATTTAAACGGTGCATGAATGCTTGTATACATCAGAATATGGTTCTGGAACCCCTCAAGTTTGGCTGTTGATCTAGTGTGACACAAACAAAAACACAATTATAAAATAAAATAGAATAATTTATGATACTACTATATGTCACCAACTTTCCAACAAAGCCCCCAAAATAGAGGTAAGATCTTTAGTTTTTGGGCCCAAAACATTGTATTAGCTAGATAAAAGTAACTTGACTGCATACTGCATAGAATATGCAAAGGCTGCTTGCTTGTCGAATTTCCGTGGAAAACGTGGCAGCCTGTAAATTCTTGTGCACCCAATTACACAATGGACCAGTACACACTTGAGTGAGAGAGTTCAGACTCTAGCAGTGCTTACGGTACAGCCAGCATTTAAGTCCAGAAAGTTATTCCCTGCCGAAAATTAATTTCGAGAACACTATTTTCACCAACCACAACGAAAATAATTTTCAACTCCTCCACTAATACAGTATGCTTTAGATTCTCCATTGAAGTTATGGGCAAATATACCTCCGAAATCACAGTTACATTACATTACACAATAACTTGCGCATTTACTCTAAATATAACGTGCCAGCGGGAATCTTTTTTTTTTTCAAAGCAAGTAGCTACATAACGAAATCGTTCGAGTGGTGCGGAGTTGCTAATCAACAGCTACAGTGATCGTAAAACAAAGGTACGAACATCGTATTAATTAGTACAGTGTATACTTTTTCTCTCGCTCTCAAAACGTAAACACAAATGTACTCTTACTTACCGGTCAAGTAGAAAGCAGTCGAAGGCACCGGCACGTCCCAAACCTAGTCTGTTCCTCATTTCTCTCCATCTGGCAAATGCGGCTACAATATAAACTCTTGTTTTGTCGCGCTGAAATAAAATAAATTCCCAAAGTAAGTGTGATGCTTGATAATGCTCTCTTCGGGGACCGGAAAGTCTTCTTCTTCGTGGAAATGCGGTCGCCATACAAACCGGAAGTGCGTTCCAAAAACGCGTTAAGAAATGGAGCGCTGAAATTTGTGTTTGACGGCACCCGTAGCAGAAAGATGGCGGCGAAACATGGCGGACACTAGAAGCCGCGGCTCGGACATGTAAGATAATTTGCGATTTCTAGACTAACCGTTATATTTAAAAAAAGTACGTTTATGCGATACAACATATCTTTTTACATACTACTAACACAAACAATTGTTTTTTTTTCCCGAATGATTTATTGTTTCACCACTAGATGCCACTGTATAATACTGAGTGTACCTTTAATGTAACCAGCTCCGTGGTGTGTGAAATGACAAAATCACAATTTGCCAATTTGTTGGAATTTACAGTATTTGGAACTGGCTCGTGCCCAATATGTGGGCTCTACCCGGGAAAAGGAAAAAATTACATCGCAGAAGAGCCACAAGAGGTTTCAACCAACAATAAAGTTTGCTCACCTGTAGCTGCAACTAGCCCCTGATGTTTCTCGTACGTCGTTTCTTGAAAGTGAGGGACGAAATTCTTCCCCTTTTTCGTGATGATGACTTCAAGTAGGACGACCACTTGAAATTATATTCTTGCTGGAGCATTCCTGGAGCGGACCGGAGGACCGCGGAGCACGGCAGAGAACGCTGGAGCCTCCTCGGGCATGAAATCTGGTATTTGCCGGCCCTCTATTTCGGGGATGCAAAGCCACTGACTGCTAGCCAAGCAAGCCTTATGCGCGTTGTCAGATACGCTGCTTGACTGAAACCTCTCGGAAGTAACACAACTCGATTTCTCATTCCGCATGCGCGAAAGCTGTCAGCTTTCTGGTTTACAAAGCCGAGCTTCCTTTCGCGAGACACCTGATAATCGCAATGGTTTGTGCGTGCCAACTATCCACTGTCTGCTTTCCACCTCTCCGCTGAAAACGGGACAAATTATACAGGAATTTAAGACCAAAGCAGTAGAACTAAGGTATTGTATAACTATAATAATTTCAATGATTTTATTGAAGGGCTTGGGCATGCACCGCATTAATAGCTTAATATGACCGCTCGCCACTGATAGATAGATAGATAGATAGATAGATAGATAGATAGATAGATAGATAGATAGATAGATAGATAGATAGATAGATAGATAGATAGATAGATATGGCCTAAGACATTTCCTCCTTGCCTGTTACGTCCATTGCACAAATTCACACAATGACAAAATGATATTCATTCATTCATTCATTCATTCATTCATTTTTCTTTCTTTCTTTCAACATTTGCATGCATTTAAATGTTAAAAAGGCAGCAGCCTTTGTGCAAGTGTTTAACAGTAGAAAGTCTGTCAACACTCTAGGTGGTTTCTCCTTCACTGTTGATCTTGGGCTTGTGCTACACACATACAAAGGTCTTTGCCAATGAGGAGCCTGCTGCGCCATACCACTGAGAGTCCAGAGAAGGTATTATTTTAGCAGTAGACACACATTTGGTTACCTTTTCATAACCTTAAAGTCAATGATCCAGCATTTGTGTTTATGACATGAAGTCAGACGCTCTCCCGTTTTTGTGCCTATAAAAACACACAGATAACTGCAGTACGGACACCAGAGCGATGCGATCCTGCTGTGTGCCATTAGGCAGTTTACCTCGGGATAGACAGTGAAGCACTTCCAGGAAAAGGAAAGCCAGGGATTCCTGCTAGGGTATAATGCATCAAAGAGCTTCACTTGAGGATATAATTAGCGGATGTAGTATGTTCAAATGTACATGGATTAAAGGCGTTGGGCTGTTTATTTATTTACATTTGTAGTTTTACATTTTTCTTAGATTGGGAGTATTTTTACAAGAAGTGAGTGTGATCAGTTGCTGTGGTCATGAGCAGTGCTTTTGTAAGTGAGCTGATGTGAGATTACAATTGTTGACTCCTAACTGGCAAAGGGACAAGCGGCCTCCTCATCTCAGGAGCATGAAAGAGAGTCTGTGTAGGGAGTCCAATCACTAATGATGTTTGAAATCCTAAACTAATACAAATGTACTACTTGCCCTCCTCACGTCTCCTGTCTGTGATTGCAGCCAAACCGGTGCCTCAGCTGGAGTGCAGCTGATGCAGTCAAGGCCTTTTAAAGTAGTTTACTAATGTCTTCCCTTGACAGTTCTTCCTGCCAACAACACCAGTGGCTTACTGTTCCGACAGTTTTTCATCACTGAAACGTTTGAAAATGAACTAATATTTTCACGTGTGTTCATAGAAAGTCTAGGCTATTCTGTGCCATTGATTTTCTAATAAAGAAAACATTCATAACAGCAGGACCTTTGCAATGTCTGAATAATGCTGGCAAGCCAAACCGTAACCACTTTGGTTTAATATCAGAATGTACTTGAAATGGCTATCAGCTAAGCTGTTCAATGCATAGGAACAAAGGCTCAATTAAAACCTCTTATCCTCTTACCGAATGCCCATTTACTGTACCTTAAGGATCCTCTGCACAGACCAGTTTATTGTTTTCAACTCCATCCATCCATCCATCCATCCCTCCATTGGACTAAAACTTATGTGTGATGGTCAGTCAATCACACAGTTCTGAATTGGACACTGAGTACTGGAAATCAATGTCATACTAGCTGCATGCAATTCAGTCATGTGAACCACTACACGACAAACGCCTTGAATTTGATTTCCTTTCAATTTCAATTACATTAAAAACAGAAATTACTTAATACGAAAACATTTTAGTTGGTTCATAACACATCCCTTATGCCTAAACGAACTCAACATGAGTAAGCATTTGAGCAACATAGGCCAGCTCCTTTATAAGAACAGTGCCAAGACTGTGTGGTTTGGCCAATTGCCTGAAATGGTTGGTTCACAAGACACACAAGATATTGTGATGAAGACTGTGATAAGAAAACAATACACATATTTATGTATCAATTGGAATACAGCTGCAAACGTAATTTTTCTACTTCTGATTTTACTCCTCTTGCCAATAATGATTATAAGTACGACGACTATTAATGATTGATACAGCACTGGACGTGACAGAGAAGGTTACGTTAGTAACACGTGAATAATATATTAAGGAACAGATAACTTGTCATTGGAGAATTGAAGAAAAAAAAAAGTGCGTCATCCCCAAGCAGTTGGAAGATGTATGGCAGCATAACTAAGGGAAGATTAAAGGCAGTCCTGAACCAGTCCTTTGCACAGGCTGACTGTCAGCATGCATTGTTCCTAGACTCATGCAACAACCTTTTTTTTTTTTTTTTTTTTTTCATGCAACAACCTAATGAAGTTGCTTAATAAGTCAAATGCTAGTTCTACTCCATTTATAGTCAGCGTCAATTCCATGAAGAAAAAAAAAAGCTAAAGAAAAAACATGAGCACATGTGAAGACAACATTAACTTTCGCTGACCTAAATTGAAACAGGGACAACAAGAAGTGTGAAGAATTTGTCGAGCTCTATAATTCTAAGAGACAGGATCGTGCAAGGGTGGACAGTTACAAAGGCAAATGGCGGTAGTACTGTATCTGTTGGCCGTACAAGCCCTTTCTGTTACGTGGTGGATGGACCCAAAAGCGGAGAAACACGGCAGGGAGACAAACAGGAAGGACAATATAAGGAACTTTATTGACTAATGCCGATGTCAGACTACGCGACTTTTTTGTCTTACACAACAGTTGCACTGTCTCACATTACCCGACAAATTCGCTCCGTGTCGTGGATGGGGCGTGTAGTAACACTACACGTCTGAATGCGACAAGACACCAGCCGATCATCGTGTGTTGTCTTGCCAAGAGAGACGCGTCGGCCACTGTTTGTCGGGGAGGTGGGACAAAAAAAAAAAAAAAAAAAAAAAAAGAGGCAAGGACAGGGAGTGTTTGCGTGAATGCAGCACACATGGGACAAGTGTGATGTGAGCGCATTGCTCCGCAATAGTGTTTAAAATATGATTTAGTAGCCAACACTGTATTTTAATGTATTTAGGCCTACATGCGCTGGGGTAATTATTGCAGATTTTGTTATTTAATTTGCGGGATGCCATCTTGTTTATTATTTTAGCAAACACTGAAATATTATATTGTTTGAGTATTTTTTACTGCTTCATTTATTCATATTTGACTTGTTTTAGTACGGTGCATTGGATAGTACGCCACTCACTCCGAGGGGGGAAAAAGAACTTTCAAGTGAGAGCGGGTGACAATTAAGGCGGCGAGGCCTGGCCCGACTACATGGAAAATGTGATCGATCCTCACTAAATATGTGCCCATCCCTACTCATATGCCCAAATCTCTGAGATTATTAGAACAACAGTCAATATATTTTGGTCCTCTATTCACGTCGCCGTTGCCTGACGGGTTGCACGGATGCATGCGCGCTCCATGCAGCCACAATCCGTGCAACCGCAGCGCTGCAGCGGGGCGCTTTTTCTTTTTTTCCCCCTCGAGATGCACTTGTCTGGCCCCATCCCATGAAATATCCAGGGGATAAATAAATAAATACATAAACGAATAAATAAACAAATGTATACATAAATAAAAAGAGCTATAAAGTGCTGTTCAGTGTGTGATTGACGTTTCGCTCCCTCTCGCTATTGGTCAATGCTATGGAACCAAACGGACGACGACGTAGGTATGTCACATTATGCGTCAAGACGAGCAAAAATTCTAACATGCTAGACTTTCGTCGTGATGGTCGTGAACCGTCCCGGACAACAGGTGACCAATCGTTGAACGTGTCACACTACACGGGCGACGCTACGTCAAGACAACCCAAAATCGTTTACGACATGCCCCGTTTGTCCACGACACGTCGGCCGGGGTAAAATCGGGCTGTTTTCGTGTAATCTGACATCGGCATAAGAGGGTGATCGACTGGATGGGACGGTACGTGAGCAGACTGGGGACCAAGACTTGACTGAGAATGACGTGAAGATGACTTGGCATGATGTGGAGATGACTGGGGAAGACGTGGAGACTCGAGATGTGGTGACTTGAAGAGACGTAGAGATAACTTAACCAGACGTAGAGAACTTAACCAGACATAGAGAAAACTTAACGAGGCTGAATTAAACTTGACCAGACCTTAATAAACCTGACTCAGAGCAATAAAGTACCACACCAGGACAAGACAAAGTAAGGTATAATGCTCCCACCCCACGTGAAACAAACACCACTCCCGAAAACACTAACGAGCCACTAACAATACACAGCTGGGAAACACAGCAGGCAAGGGAACCAATTAGCAACACTCACAGGTGGACCTACTCAGACATAAACAAGACAAGGGAAACACACAAGCACACCAGACAACAAACACTCTCACCAAAATCAAACAAAACCCAACTAAAAAAAAACAACTGAAACATGACACTTCCAAGTCAAATGTTTTGGATGGTGATCAACTTAACAAATGACAAATTCATATTTGCCAGTTTGTATAGGTAATATCCATATGGCCCTGATATACGATGAATGATACTGTATATATGGTGAGGGATGAGTAACTGGTGGCCCGTAACGTTCGACCACGCTCTGAGTGATTCATTTTCAAAAACAAAACCCTAAAAATGGATATTTTTAAATCATTATATGTGTTCTCCAAAAAATCAGCGGAAAATTTCCAAAATATGAAAAATAAAGTGGGGGGTGAGGAGGGGACTGGTTTTATGTTGCAATGTCACCATTCACCCCTAGATGGCAGACATTGCTTAGTTGGGCTACACTGGGTCTTACTCTGCCTCAATGTGATGAAGCATCACATGTAGTGTAAAGACAATACATAATCTTTCAGAAAGCCCACAATAAAAATGGCCGCCCTTCTGAACACTACGTCTCCCAGCATGCCTCTCAACCATAACAGGTGTGGCCACTTAGGCTACTTGATTAAAGCAGGCAGGATGAGTGGAGCGAAGAGAGAACAAAGGAGCAGAAAAAGAGTGAGGAAAGACTGGAGAAGGCCTGGAGTGAACCAAAAAGTGAAACTCCACCCAATGTGGAGGAAAGTCATTTTTTGTAATAATGAATGAATGAAGTGACTTCATTTTTGCCAGCCTGAGTTGACACCTTTTGATAAGCATTTTTTTTTTTTGGATTGTTTGTTTTTTCATGTTTTTTTTCCCCCAAAGCCAACTGGCAACTGCCCTGAAAATAAATATTGATTTTGCTGAAACTTCATCCTTAGTAGACTCCTCCTGTCCTCTTGTGCATTTTATGATGTCATAGTGAATAGGCTCAGCGCCACCACTGACCAAGTGTTGGATGACATGTCAAGTGCTACCTCACATTTTTGTGGATTTGGAATGAATTGTAGGACAAACATAGTAAGTCATTAATAATCAAATTTTGAGTATGATATTTGTGGGAAAACTACTGTACTTTTTAACACTAATTGGCCTGTCATATTAAAACAGCCTCAAAATTTGTTTTTCATTCATTATAATACTGACGTAAAAAAGCAGAATAAACAAAGCGAAGAATACATTTGCTGTTCAGTGCCTGTTCAAGTGAAATGATGATGCAATTAAAAAAAATGTGATATGTGTGATGCTATTGTGGGACATTAAAGAGTATACTTTTGTACAAACTCTCTTACTGGCATAACTGATGACATACAAGGCACTAGTCCTGTTTTCTTAGCATGTGCAAAGCACATATTTGCTCATCATTTATTAAACAGCTGTGGCCAAGTGAATCTGTAAATCTATATTCATGTTATTGTCTTTGTTTGAGCACTGTGACGCTTGATTAGGCTTCGCACAGCACCCCTGTCCTTCATCACCAGCCTACTTTACTCTTTTGCAATATTGATGAGCAACAGTTCTGCCAGAAGAGCGGGACGGACTAAAAGCTCCCTCCTGGACTCGGATCCTGTCGCTTGAGTGTTTGCAATTGGCCCCCATGGGCTCTACTGGTTTCTCAATGTACTCAGTCAAGATGTTTTAGCACAGGCCCTGAAAAGTGAGTCTGTCCAAACAATGTGACAAATAGACACTTAGAAAGGTGACAGATAAAGTGCTTAGATATTCTTAGATTATTTTAATCCTTGAAGTGTAAAAAAATAAATAAAAATAAAATAAAAATAAAAAAACGACTTCAACAAATTCATTGAAAACAAGTGGTGATTGGTGAAAGTTTTTTGTTTGTTTTGTTTTAGATACAGTTAAAATACATTCATTTGTATTTTAAACTCTTGTTTATGAGATCAAGTTTATCTTGTCATCCTCATACAGTAGATGCTTCCAATTCTTTTAGAAGTGTCATGTCTAAGAAGTAGAATTTCATTAGTCTTCCTGTTTTATTTTGGTAAATGTCTTGCTCCCTCCTTTTCTGACAACTTGCCCTTCCTGTTTCCTAATGACCTTCCCCACTCTGATTGTTTCCACCTGTTTCCACTTAGCATGTGTGTTTATATATAGTCTGTGACTCCCTTTGCCCTGTGCTAGTTCGTATTGTCTGTTTGTGCCTGAGTTCTAAGCCTTGCGTCCAAGCCTCGTCCAAGTAAGCCCTTAGTTATTGTTGTAGTTTTTTTTGATACTTTGTATACTCTTTGATTTCAGTTTTTCCTCTAACGAGTGATTTTTTGTTGCACTTTGATCGTTGTCAATTTTCCTCGGATGAGTGATCTTTTGTTGTACTTTGTCTGTTGCCCTTTCTCCTCTGCTGAGTGAATTTTTGTTGTACTTTGTTCATTAAAACTTTCAAGAACTTCTACCTTTTTGAGCACGAGTTGTGCATTTGGGTTCACTCCTAGTTCCGCCTTGACAGAACGAACAAGCCTAAACATGAACCCAGCCGACTCTGATCACCTGAGTGCAGCCTTATGGTCCCAAGGTGCCCGGCTAAACCAGCAGGGGGAACTGTTGACCTCGTTGCAACATGGGATGACGGAACTGGCCAATTATGAGGACGGTTTCAAGGCTGCCATGATCACCCAAGTCAATGTCCTCGCTACCCAACTTGACTAGCTCCTCTCTCACCTCACAAAGGACCAAACTCTAACCAATCCAGCCCTCACTCCTGCTCCTGTAACCACTCCTACATCTGCTTCTCCACTCCATACCATGGCACTACATCTGTCCCCGCCAGAGAAATTCTCCGGAGAGCCCGGAGACTGCCGGCCTTTCATTGTGGACTGTGAGATGCACTATAAGCATTTTCCATCGGCTTTCGTAACAGAACGTTCTAAGGTTGCCTTCATGTTGTCACACCTCAGTGGGAGGGCGAGGGCCTGAGCCACTGCAGAGTGGTCCCGTGGCTCGGCCATCTGTGACTCTCTCAAGGACATTGTTAAGGCCTTGAGGAGAACTTTTGATCCTGTCTCATCTGACCGTGAGAAACCACGAGAGCTGTGTCACATAAAACAAGGAAAAGAAGTAGTTTGTGACTATGCAATCCGATTTCGGACTCTGGCGATTGACAGTGGATGGAATACCACAGCCCTTTACGACATATTTTTGAAAGGGCTCTCTGATGAACTGCAGGATTTGTTGGTCCCTCTTGATCTACCCTCTGACATTGACTCTCTGATCACGCTAGCGATAAGAACGAACAATCGTCTACAGGAACGCAAGAAGGGTCGCCGCCATCAGGGCAGTGCTGCAGTACCCACACCGGCTAGGCGACCTGACTTGGGGCTTCCACCGCAGGTCGACTCCTCAGGGAAGGAGGAACCCATGCAGCTTGGATGAGCGAAACTGTCGGAGGAGGAGCGACGTCATCGCCTACAGGAAGGAAGATGCTTCTACTGTGGACAGACCGGTCATCTCCGCGCAGTATGTCCAGCAAAAGACCGGGGTCGCCAGTAAATGGGAGGATACTGGTGAGCCGTTTTGTCGTAAATTCCTCCCCGCGGAAACTCACACCAATAACTGTAAAACATCATGACATTATCTTAGCTAATGATGTACTCATTGACTCGGGTGCTGATAAGTTTCATGGACTAGGATTTTGCCAAAAGGTGGAATTTGGAAACTCAATCATGACCTGAGCCAATACAAGCCAGTGCTCGAGATGGAAGCCGGATTTTTAAGGTCACCCATAAAACAGAGCCCTTGGAAGTGTCACTAGGAGAGCATCATGAACTCATGTCTTTTCATTTATATCATTCTGATCTGCATCCTGTCATTCTAGGCTTTCCTTGGTTGCGGCAACATAATCCGCATATTGACTGGGGAACGGGGAATGTAGTAAATTGGGGAAAAGATTGCTAACATTGTCTCAAGAATCCTGCTGATGACGTGATAATCACAGCTAATCTGAATGTTTCTCATGACACAGACTCTGATCCTCCCAGTCTCACTACAGTTCCCAGTTGCTACCACGATCTGCAAGAAGTCTTCAGTAAAAGTAAGGCCACTTCCCTGCCTCCCCACAGACTTTATGACTGTCCCATTTGAATTGATTCCTGGCGCTCCCATCCCCAAGGGCAGACTGTACTCTATTTCAGGTCCTGAAAGGAAGCCATGGATGAGTACATTGAGGCCTCACTGAAAGCCGGTCTCATCTGTTCGACCCCGAGCCAACCACCAAGGAACCCGAGCATATCCTGCCACCAAATCGGGTGGTGGGGGGCTTATCTTGGCAAATAGTCATCGGTGAAGCAGACCAACAAGGACAGCCCAATCCCCTTTGGTTGCCCAACTCATCGCTTATTTGTTCCTACTCCTATTAGGCCGCAGGTGGTCCACTGGGCCCACACGTCACGGCTCACCTGCCATCCAGGCATGAAGAGAACTGTTCATGTCATTTCCCACAGGTTTTGGTGGCCCTCCATGGAGAGCAACGTAAAGGAGTATGTGGATGCCTGCCCTATCTGCGCCCGCAACAAGACCTCCTCCAGGGCACGAATGGGACTGCTGCAGCCTCTTCTCGTCCATGGGCTGAGATCTCTGTGGACTTAGTTACTGGCCTTCCAGTTTCTCAAGGTAACACAACGGTCCTAACTGTTGTGGACAGGTTTTCAAAGATGACTCACTTCTTTCCTTTGCCTAAGTTGCCCCTCTGACAAGGAAACAGCTGAGATCATGATGTCTCAGGTGTTTCGTATCCATGGATTTCCCAAAGCTATTGTTTCAGACCGGGGTCCCCAGTTCGTCTCGAGGTTCTGGAAAGATTTCTGCGGTCTTATTGGAGCTGCTGTCAATCTGACCTCTGGTTACCAGCCGGAATCTAATGGACAGTCGGAGCGACTGAATCAAGAATTGGAGATATGCCTTCGATACCTGGTATCACAGAACCCAGCATCCTGGAGCAAGAACCTTGTTTGGGTTGAGTATGCTACTCTCATGTCTAAGAAGTAGAATTTCATTAGTCTTCCTGTTTTATTTTGGTAAATGTCTTGCTCCCTCCTTTTCTGACAACTTTCCCTTCCTGTTTCCTGATGACCTTTGTTGAATTGAGTGGATTGAGTGGGTCAGATGAAACGCCATATCATGTAAAATGAGATAACAAATTAATGGGCTAGACTCAATTCTTAGTTAGAGACCAATTGGTGTCTGTAGGACCGATAAATCATTCTTTGGCCTCTGGGTGTAGTTCCTCAAAGTAACCACCAGATGCCGCCAAACCTGTACAACTAAGCCACCCACTCAGCATTGCCCGGACATTCCATATAAGATACAAATTGAGTGTAAATAAATGATATCCTGAATTAAATAATAATACACAAGACAATCTATATTCGACAATTGTTAACCTGATTTTTGGATCAATGTTTGTAGCACATTGAAAGCCAACTATGAAGTTTTGCTGTCTTTTCTTTTTTTTCTCTTTTCTTTTATTTACAAGCGATACTGTCTTTTATCGCTGATAATATTGCTGTAACTGCATTGAAAAGATTATCTGTATGTATTGTTTGATTTAACAAAGATATATACAAGATGTGCAACAGAGAACTAGAATTAACCTGTTAAGTGCCGTGAGAGAATTTGGGATTTAACATGTCATGTATATATATGTTATTCATGCTTGCTTAATTAATATACATATGATTTTATTGATTCTAACGTTCATCATTGTCGAATAGAGCTGAAGACCTTGACATATTTTCATGTATGACTCATCATTCAACGTTGTGTATCCATGACACATTTGTAAAGAATGTATGACTTCATCTTCATGGCTCGTCTGTGGAAAATTACTGAAAATGAGTCCCAACGTGCGCTTTGATATTTCTGGAGGCGGAAGGACATTTACGGAAGAAGTCAGTGGTCTGACCCAAGAGGATAAAAAGCCGTCACCAGCTACGATCGGGGCTCCTTTTTCTTCACCCTGCGATCTGGTCTGGATGGGGAGTATTGCTGAAGATGGATTTATGCCTGTTTGAGGACTTTGGATTTTTACGAAGGACTGGAACCAGCCGTGAATGGAATTATCTTCAATAATTGGTAATGTACAACTTTTTTTTTTTTAGCAATAATGATGTATAATAGGAAGATATGAATGACTAATCGCGTGTTAGGGTAGGGGCCATTTAATACACTCCCATATCTTCAAATTATTTTTAGCCAAAAACATCTTATTGTCAATCAGGTCTTAAGCTTTTTTGAGAAATGATCAATCTCAGAAAGCTCTTGTAAAAGGGTTATATTATTCT
Source organism: Festucalex cinctus (assembly GCF_051991245.1). NCBI lineage: Eukaryota > Metazoa > Chordata > Actinopteri > Syngnathiformes > Syngnathidae > Festucalex > Festucalex cinctus. The sequence goes on along the minus strand of NC_135418.1, from coordinate 3,988,663 downwards.
TAATTTTCTGTTTTTATTTTATTTTATTTTATTTTGATTGATTTAAAGTTTTATCATTAAATGTGATTTTGATGATTTATATTGGTTATCTTTTATTGTCAATAAAATTGTTTAAAAGACAATTTTTGAATCAATCATTTTATTGTTTTGTTTTAATCTTTATTTTATTTATTTTTGGTTTTATTTTTTTTTGGACGATCTATAAGTCCAAATAAAATGATTTAAAAACTAATTGTGATTTAATTAGTTTGTTTGGTTTGTTTTAATTTTTATTATATTTATTTTTGGACGTTTTATGAGTCCGAGGTCGTTTTATAAGACCTTATTATTTGTTTTTGATTTTATTTTTATTTTGGACGTTTCATAAGTCCTTGTTATTTGTTTTATTTTTATTTTGGACATTTTATAAGTCCTTGTTATTTGTTTTTGATTTTATTTTTATTTTGGACGTTTCATAAGTCCTTGTTATTTGTTTTTGATTTTATTTTTATTTTGGACGTTTCATAAGTCCTTATTTGTTTTTTATTTAATTTTTATATTTGGACGTTTTATAAGTCCTTATTATTTGTTTTGATTTTATTTTGGACATTTTATAAGTCCGCATTAATATTAATTTTTCCCCTCTTCGAGGAGGACAACAGTAACGGACGTTTGGGAGAAGGTAAGTGCATTTGAATAACCTCTAACCAATGCTTCCATCTGTATTAATAAAGTCAAAAACTCCAGCTTGATATGTAACAAATCCGTATGATTCTAACAAGGATTATTAAATTACTAGGTCAATAACAAATGCAAACAACTCAGAGAAGTGGAGCTGCCAATTTAAGTGAGGTGTACATGCTAGCATTCCTGGGCTCTGTGTGTGTGGTTACTCACTCAGGATTGATAGGTGTATGAAAACGGATTGGCCTCATGATAAGAAGACAGTGAACAAACCTAGGTGAATCCACTTTGATATATCGGCTTATTTAATTCCCGTCTCCTCACGCTGACGCCTTAGAGCTGGTGAGGAAAAAGGGGAATTTCTAACCCTTTAGTTGGAGAGTCGATCAAGACATATTTCCCGATTTAAGTCCTGCGGGTAAGCGGAAGTTGACATGTGGCGCCCAGACGTGGGGCTCGATTGACTCATTTTTGTCAAAATCGGGATCGATCGAGGCCCAAACCGGAACCCGAGTAAGTGCGGCTCTGAGCGGAGGGCACAGTGCTTGGAGCTGATAGCGAACTCGCTGATAATTTGTCATGTCATACGACCCTGAGCTAACACAAAATAGTCTCTTTGATGAATAGTGTTTCATGGAAAAGAGCTTCTTTAATTGTGAAAATCTAGTGTGATTTTTGAGTTGAAGTTGATTGTACTATTTTGTGTTAAAGAAACGGTGACTGGCTCCCCCAGGAGACTTGCACTCTAAAAGAGGTTGAGTGTGAGAAGGCCATTCAAAGTGAATGGGCTTTAACAGCGACCTGCTGCTCTGGTCAGCTGTGAAGGTACTGATAGTGTACTTGGCAGAGCGCGCTGCGCCGCGCTTTCCTGAGGGAGGGGCTGAGTCAAGGGGTGGTTCAGGCCAGTCCACAAAAAGAAGGAGGGCTTGAACAGTTAGAGTTAATGTTGAGAGGCTGCTCGGAGAGAGGCAGTCTCTTCTAGACTTGTGATGTTAAACTATGGTTTGCGCTATTTAGGCTTTCCATATTGGGTGCGGTTGCCCATTTTATTGGTTTGGTATCTCAGGTATCCATTTGTAGCAAAACTACCATACTCTTTGCTTAGTTACCTTTTCTTGGATAGCGGACTCAGTGTCAGAGGCTGACGCTGCAAACCTAACCCTGATTCCCTGTCTCTTGCCTTTTCTCCTGGAGTTTTTGGAAAAATTTTAAGTTTTCGGTTCCCGACAGGAGTGTCCATTGGCACAAGAAGAAAGTCGTCGAGAACCAAGGAGAAAAGGTAGGGGTTTCCACTAGACTAATGTTCTAGTGGAAGCAGCCTTTTTCGGTTCCTGACAGGAGTGTCCATTGGCACAAGAAAAAAGTCGTCGAGAACCAAGGGGAGAAGGTAGGTGTTTCCACTAGACTAATGCTCTAGTGGAAGCAGCCTTTTTCGGTTCCTGACAGGAGTGTCCATTGGCACAAGAAGAAAGTCGTCGAGAACCAAGGAGAGAAGGTAGGTGTTTCCACTAGACTAATGTTCTAGTGGAGGCAGCCTTTTTCGGTTCCTAGCAGACGTGTCCATTGGAACAAGAAGACATCCAGATCCCGGAGAAGAGAAGCGGGAAGGATTACAACCGACCCGAAAGGACAACACACCCCACCGTTTGAGAGAGGACATCCGCCGACGAGTAAAGGTAGGAAACCCGAAGGCGGTAGTCCCGATAGAGGTAGAGGCAACGTACACGGGTACGGAGCTGAGTAACCAGGAGCTAAAGTACGTCCCTGAACCCAAAGCGCGCGGGGAAGGCTTCGGAAATAGATAGCTCCACTCCTACAATAAGAAAGCAAAGCGGGCTATAGAACACGCTAGTGAAGTAATGGAAAGAATAATAGGGAGAAATGGGAGGGGAAAGCCCCCCAGCCCTACAGGCAGGCAGGCAGGGTTAATGCCTGCACCCCATCCTCTAGAACAACCAGATATACCAGTAGTGGTTATGCTACTGGGCGAGGGTGTAGATCGATGGCCACCAGGAGCAAGAAGGCACCTGGAAATAAACAACCCTTCAATCCGTCCTACCGATTTCGCAGCTGAGGTGGAAAGGTCGGTGAAGGAAACAGGAGTGTTTGTGAGTGAATTTCCCGAAATAATGGGCATAGCAACAGTAGTGGTAAACCACCCCCAAGAGGGATGCACCTCTGGGATGGTGGGCCTTTGGGTCCACTGGTGGACTGTGTTGTTGGATGTGTATAACGTAGTGGAAGTAACTAGCACCGGAGTCCAGTGGGACTCTACGATTAAATCCCTCGCTGAGAAAATGCAGATAAGGGTGGAATTAGCAAATCCCAAGGGGGCTGAAGAATTAAGCTTCAACCTCTGGGAGCAGTCGGGATTTGATCAAAAGCAGAAAGAGTTACAAAAAATGCGGAAAAGGCCAGCTGAGGCCGTTGGTGAAGAGGGCTTTGTTGATATGGGCTCATGTGTCCATGAGGAGGATGCAGGAGCATCAGAAAATGGAAGCCCAGGAAAAATTGTAAAAATGACTCCCCTGATAAGAACGGCGCCCCTGGGTGGGCTGCCGGAGGAAACAAAAAAGGTTTCAATCGGGAATGGTGTAATATTGTGCCACTATGTGGGAAGCCCCTGGCAAATACGGGGGGATGCTATAGTGATAATAACAGATAGATCACTAAAACCGCATAGTAAAGCGCTTGGAAACATTTTAAGGCAGGAAGCGGGACAAGAATATGAATTAGAGGTTAAACAAGAATTACAAAAAGATAATCAGCGGCCAATAATAGCGGCAAAAACTAGTGGCGGGAACACTCCCTACGGCATGATAATACACGTGCCAGGGACAGAGTGGAACCCCAAAATCGATCAGTCACAATATGCGGACGAGATGGCAAAAGCATTGGAGAGGGGGGTCGACAAAGCGTTAGGAGAAGGAGCGGAGAGAATAGTGATGGCTGTAAATTGGATTAAAACTGGAAAGATGCAGTGGCAACTGGCTGAGTCCATAGCAGTAGCAGCGTTCACTCTAAGAGCTAAGACTCCTGTAACAACACCATCGGGAGTAGAATTTGTGATAGTAATATCAAAAAAGCAGAGAGAGGAACGAGTTAAATCAGTGACAGACGAGATTTTAACCCGTACTAGACAGATGGATCGTGAACGACGCCAGCTCCAGCAATCAATAAACGGAGAACCCAGGGACTCACCCCAGTCATCATCCCCAGTTAAAACATCTCCCGTGCCTCTCCCGGTAAGTGGAAGGAAGTCAGAAGCTGCCGGGGAGGTGGAGGACGAAGAGCAAGCGGGACCGAGCAGACAAACCCCAAAGGGAAAAAACAAGGCCCCAAGGGGAACGGTGACCTTTAGCCCCGTCACGTCTACCCCTGGGACAGGACGGGAGCTCTTTCCGGGACAACCCCCCATAACGCCGGTGCCCCTGCCACAGGTTTCGCAAAAAAGGCATATGGGAAATGTAAACTCGATGGGACCGTTAGCGATGCCAGGAGATGGGAGCGAAGAGGAAGACGATGAAGAGCAAGCTCCTGTTTCGACCGTGATTGGCGCTAACCCCGCTGACGAAGACCAAGACTCAACCTCATCAGAAGATGACCCGGGCAACCCCGGCCAGAACCCGAAAATAGTTACAAGACCAGTTAGTAAAAGAAAGAAAAATCCTCAACCTACGTTTGACGTGTACCAATCCTCAGCAAGGGTAGCTAGAGATCTTAACCTGGGATGGATCGAGACAAAGGATGGGCGAAGAGCTTACGGACCCGAGGCAGGGCAAGTAGATCGCCCCTATCCACCTGCCTGGCTCAATAAGCTAGATAGTAAAATGCCTCTAACTATGCGAATAATTTATCGCGAGGCTATTAACATTTTACAGGCTCCGCCATATACCACATTATTAATTCACCAAGACCTGACTAAGAATTTCAGGGATGGCTACGTGGCGGTGGCACATGATTTTATGTTGAGAAGGCTTAAAAAAGCAATAAATAATAAAGCAAAATGTGAGCTGAGAGCCGACGATGACCTAAATTCAGGTTCTGATAACGATGGAGCAGCGGTTACTGTAACGGTACCAGCCGCCCCAAGAACCTCTTTGAACCAACAGTCCCAATATGTGACACAGCTGGGATCAACTACAATAGTACCAAACCCAGTACCCCAACCACATGACATGGAGGGGGAGGTGCAACAATTTAAGACCTTGAAGGAGTTGGTTCGCCAAAAAGGTAGGCTAGAGACAGCTAAAGAGTATTTAGTTGAGACATGGCCTATGATTAGAGACGCCCCAGGAGGAGATGGTGCTAAGAAACTATGGCTTCAGTACATCATCGCGAGCCCTGTCGGACCAAACGAAACACCACAACAGGTCTACGAAAGATGGGTGGACGGCGAAGATGAGGATGAAGATGCCCATATTAGCAGGGCTAGAGAGCAACTCAAAAGGGACGTTTCACTGCTAAATGTGTGGCACAAAATTAAGGAAGTTATATCTCCAAACAGGTATATCAAAGTGCTGCGGATGATTGTCAAGGACAGAGGGAACGAAGCTGTCTTTGTGAAAATGGCCCCAAATAGCACGACGCTGAAAATTGAAGCCTCCGTTAAGAAGTGGGATCGCCTAACTAAGCATAACGCTGAGAAAAGGAGAACCGGACCAGTCGCTAGTCGCACCCGAGGGAGCGAACAGCAGGTCCAGCAGGGAGCTCAGCAACCAGTTCAGACTGTCCCCTACGTGAGACCTCAGCAGCAGAGAACGAACTGGAATCAGAGACAGGCCACCCAGCCAGGACAGCAGACGAGGCCCCAACCAAGACAACAGCCAGCAGTGCGAAGACCAGGTCCAGCATATATGCCCAAAGAAGAATTTGACAAACTGAACCCAGAAGAAAGGAAGGCCTTCCTCGAGGCTCGCAAGGCTGCAGCCTCCGGGGGGCCTGGGAAATAATGGAAACAAAGGCACGGGTCACCCTAGAAGGGGTTTACAGAATAGGGGATAACCTTTATGCTAAGGTGGAGGGAGTGCCCTATTTAGTAGACACAGGGGCCGAGGTGTCCATGACCCGTAGAGCCTTAAAACGAATCGGACACCTAAAAGTAATGGTAGCTGATGGCTCGATTGCCAAAATGCCGGTAGGGATTTGGAAGGGAATTGTGTGGGTGTTAGGACCATACAATTTGTTGACATTAAAAGATGCAGAAGAAATGAAGATACCTAAAAATAAAAGGCAAGTTGCGAAAAAGAGATGGGAAAAGCTAAAACCGAAATTAGTGAAAGTAGGCCCTACAAAAATAATACCCGACCAAGAATGGTATAAATCAGTAGATGTACCTGCCGTAAAAGCCCAACAAATCCAAGACAGTGTATTAACACTGGAAGGGAAAAAGAAATTAGGTGAAATTCTAGACAAAGCCGCCATCGCATATTTTAAGAATGATTGCGGTGATTTAGGCGCAAATTATGTGCATATTATAATTGGGGGGGTACATCCGCCAGTGAGGCAATATCCCCTCAACCCCGGAGCAGTGGCCGAAATGGAGGTAATTGTAAAAGAATTATTAGCACTTGGCATTATTCGTGAAGAACTAAACCCTATTACCAATAGCCCAATTCAAGCTGTTAAAAAACCTGAAGCGGTAGGAGGGGGATGGAGGCCAGTCATTAACTTTAAAGCTCTAAACCGCCGAACGGTGGCTAACCGAGCGAGCCTCATAAACCCCCAGGCGTCTTTAAAAACATTAAGAGTAAAGAAGTATAAATCATGTATTGACCTTGCAAATGGATTCTTTTCCCTGAGAATTGCCAAAGCATCACAAGGGAAAACAGCGTTTACGCATAAAGGAAAAGCATACGTTTGGCAGAGGTTGCCGCAAGGATATAAGAACTCCCCGAATGTATTTCAATCAGCTGTCTTGCATATTTTGGAAGGTCTCCCAGTCACAGTTTATATCGATGATGTGTTCATCGCTAGTGACACGGAGGAGGAACATTTGGAGATTCTGCAGGCCGTAATCGAACGAGTGACGGAGGCAGGATTAAAACTAAATCTTAAGAAGTGTCAGCTGGCCAGGTTTGAGGTAGATTACTTGGGATTCCAAGTGTCTGAAGACTTGGGGCTGTCGCAAGCGTATCGAGAGAAAATAGAACAGATTTTGCCTCCAGCGTCCGAGAACGAGCTGCAGAAAATATTAGGACTGTGTAATTATGTTCGAGATCATGTTCCGTATTATCAGAAATTTGCGAGACCCCTTTATGCCCGATTGCGTAAGAATCCTAATGAAAAGAAAACAAAAGATTGGCCTTGGTCAGCTAAAGACCAAGAGAATTTAGAAGGGCTTAAAAACGCAGTAAAAAATGCTATACGCCTCGAACCGAGAAGCTTGGAAGTCAGGTTGGTTGCCGAGATACAATGTGATGAAGAAAATGCAATGGTAAGTGTTAGTAATGAAGGTGCCGGCTTAGTGACACTATGGACTTATACTATAAATAATGTTGAGAAAAAGTTTCCCCAGGAGGAGAGAGAATTAGCGGTTCTTGCTAAATATTGGGGAACATTAAAAGACCTAGCCCAGGGACAAGGCATAAAAGTTGTTACGCAGAGTCAAGTACATCGATACCTGCGTAAAGACACACTAGAAAGTACTAAAGCGACGAATGTGAGATGGGGGAGGTGGGAAGATATCCTGCTTGACCCTGACCTAGAGATAGGACCAGCAAAATCCATATCCAAAAAACAGGCGAAAACTGTAAATAGTGAGGAGAGACCATATGAATGGATTCTATACACTGATGGATCCAAAAAGGGTGAAGACCAGTATGCCCACTGGGGCTTCATCCTGAAACACAATGGTAAAGAGATATGCCGCAGGAAAGGTCAGACTCCTGGCAGTGCCCAAGCAGGAGAGGCTACAGCGGTGTTAGAAGGATTGTTGGAGGCCATAAGATTACACGTGAGTCGAGTAAGACTTATAACCGATAGTCACTATTGCGCCCAGGCGCTCAGAGAAGATTTATCCATTTGGGAAGAAAATGGGTTTGAAGGAGCGAAGAGTAAAGAAATTGCTCATGCTGAGTTATGGAAGAAAATAGCCGAGTTAAGGTTAAATATGACTATCGATGTTGTTCACCAGAAAGCCCACGTCAAGGAGGGGGCTCACTGGAGAGGAAATGATGAAATAGATAAATACGTCCAAGAGAGAAGATTGGTAATTGTAGGAGCAGAAAAATGGGACAATACCCCCAAAGGAGGAAAAAGTGGTCCCAGATGAGTTTGTGTGTGAGGTGACTAAGGCCGTACATGAAGCGCTAGGCCATGGAGGTGCCTTGCCCACAAAGAGAGAGCTGGAGAAACTGGAACTTTGGATCCCAGAAAAGAAAATCCGTTCAGTTATACGAAATTGCGAGTTGTGTAATAAGTATAATGCAGGACGCCGAGGGCAACGAGTGGACGGATTGACGATTAAAAGCACTGTTCCATGGGCATCAGTTTGCATGGACGTAGCAGGCCCCATGGGAGTAAACGGCACTAAAGGTGAGAAGTATCTTGTTGTGCTTGTAGAGTCGATGTCAGGACATTTTGGATTAAAAGCGGTACGTAATGCGAATGCTAATAGCGTACTAAAAACACTGGAAGAGGGTTGTATGTGGTTAGGCATACCGAGAGAGTTAAGAACTGACAATGGAACTCATTTAAAAAACGCTACAATAGACAGGTGGTGTCAAAAGTGGGGAATAATAAGGACTTACTCTCCGCCTTACACCCCTCAAGCTAATGGCGTGGCTGAACGAACCATTGGCCTAGTTAAAAGTTGGCTTGGGAAAAATGCTAATGGAAAAGAATGGAGTGAAAAATTGGTGGAGTTGGTCAAGGACTTGAATGGGAGGAGCAGAGCAGATAGACCTTCCCCTTCAGAGGAGTTAAACCAGCGCCCCTTTGTCGCTCCTGAGGTAGGACGAATGCAAAGTACAGAAAACACTCAGAAAGGAAAGTGCCCATTTCAGGTAGGACAGAGAGTGTGGATAAAATCTCATGGTCCATCCGATAGTCAGGCAGTAAAAGCGAAGTATGACCAATCTGACATCATTGAAGAAGTTTTAGACAGAAATACAGTGCGATTAAAAAAGAAGGGACTCCAAGGGGTAGAGCAGCTAAAACCAATGCCAGTTAATTCAGCCTAAAGCTAAGGAGTAAGACAAATAATTAAAAGATGGAACAAGCCACTCCGCCCTTTGTCAAGCTCGTTATGGTGAAAGGAGCTGTCATCGTGCGGAGGACTGAAAAGGAAATAATGGTTGGTAGGGCATTTAATCTTTGGATAAATGCAATAAGAGGATATATTGTTAATAGAGTAGAAGATTTTAGTTGGCAACCGGCTATCTTGACCTGCATAATTTGTAGTGGAAGCGAGGAGTCGAGGAGCCAGTGGAATGTGGAACAGATATCCGACGAAGGCTGGTTGGACGAGCTTAAGCCGGATTTGAGCGAGGTAGGCACGGCTAAGATATTTGAAATACAGGTATGTGGGTATTGTAGAATAAAGAGCCTACCTAGAATAAAAGTGCATGTTCAGTGGGATTTAGCCCCGCAAGAGAATACAGATGCACAGTATTGTAAATGTATGTGGGATGGAGAGAAGGTATTGTATTGTCAACATTGTTGGATGAGAATGGGAAGAGGTTCACTGATAAGAGCTGGGGAAGCCGAAGGGTGGCAGTTAACTAGAGCGGAAACCCCGATAAAGTCGCTGAGTTCCGATTTGCTGACCTATTGGCCGATGGAGATAAATGAGAGGACGTGCGACCCGAGATTTCAGGCGCTGCTTTACAACAACTGGCCGCCAGAAGGAGGTGAGTATCGCCCGGCTCCGCTTATTGTTGGCTCGGAGGCGACGCCAACTCTAATATATGTTGAACCTAAGTGTGTAGTTGAATCAGGGGTACCCTGGGCCACAGTAATCAATGGTGTGTTAGCCCGAGGGGATATTCCGATGGAAACATTACCTGACGTCCCACAAGAAAGGGTAATAAATATTAGTAGTATGGGTAGTAGTAATGTGTTAATGTACGCTACATTGGATAAAATGGAATATAAGGCTAAAACAGCAGTAGTAAGGGTGAGTCCAGTGGTGTCGCCTCAACAAGATACGAGGTCTGACACAGGATACTGGATAAAAGTAAAAATAATGATGGCCATGAAACCTTATGAGGGTATATACTCATTGGGAATGGAAGTGTCAATGAGTACGGCGGAGGAGGCCAAGCGGCTTCACCCCAAATGTACTTTTTATAGGGAGTGCCATAGTAGTGCACAGATAAGAATGTATAGTGGTAGAACCTATAGAGAAGAAAAGAGTGAAAAAATAAGGCCTAGTGGTAATGAGAAGATGATGGCATTAGCTCAGGTGGCCACAGAAAAGCTAGAAAAACTTAATGCGAGTTTATTAAGTGAGGGAAGGCTCGGGCAAGAACGAGTGACCCATGTCAGGGGAAAATCTGACCTTAGAGGTCGCCCAAAGGAAAAATGGTGGCAAGGATGTCCATACCCGGGTTGTACCGGTGAAGGACATGTAGTCGGCGACCACAAAAGACATTGGTCGCTACGTGGATGTCCTAGTTTTAACGAGGCAAATCCATGTCAGTATAAATCACCTAGATGGAAGGAATTGGTGAGAAAGTGTAGAAAGGCCCCTCATTCCGTTTTTCCCCAGGAGGAACAGATGGAGATGGGTAAAGTATTGGAAACTCCAGCCGCGAGGTCAAAGGCGGAATGGAGGGAAGGGCCAGACATGATGAAGATAAGTGGTCAAAAGATCAAAAAAGCTAGGAAAATTGATTATCAATAAATTAAGAAGGAAAAAAAAAACCCCCGCCTATTTTAAAAGAAAATAAGTTGTTGTAAAAAGATAATTGTGTAATGAAGGCCAACCCCCAAGAAAAGGAGGAGGAGCTAATGAGATGTTAAAACGCAACAGTCCTTAAAGGACAAGACCAAAAGAAGAAAGCATGAAACGGAGCTACGAGATGGAGGAAGAGCAAGGTTGTAGCAAGCTAGTAATACTAGAGCTAAGCTCTAGTACTAAGCTAGAAGACCCACCGGACACAGTTGATGAACAACCTAAAGCTATTAACCGCCAGCGACAAAATTGGAGGTATGGAAAGGTTTTGATAACTATCAAACTTTGTTTTATGGTAATATTTTTGATATATTATTTGATGAGACAAAAATCTAGCATCGCTAGCACAGCCCCGATTAATCCCCTCGACCTAGTAGAAATACGGTATGGCACCACTAAAATAACCAATCAGACGTGCTGGAAAGTGGAGGTGAAGCATGTTTGTGAAGAATGGAGAAGGAAGAAGGGAGCCTGCGGTGCTGGAGAGGAAAAACCCTGTGGGGTAGAATGGAGAAGGGAGAAGATAGCAGTAATAAATTCCTATCTTCGCACCTTTAACAGCACATATTATAATGAAACCCTAGAGGTCTTGAGAAGAAGTATTATATATCCTGCGAAATCAAAAAGCAAGTGTGCACATCCAGTGATTTTACGAGTTGATAACACAACAAGCGACTTCACAGTCAATATTACCTTGTTATGTCTGGAGAAGCAAGAACAAAGAATCATCAGAAAGAACTGGGTCCAGATCGGGAAGGAAGAACCTGCTTGGTACTTCAACGAATATTGTGCAAGACTGCCAGATGCAACAGGTGGATACTGGTTGAAGACAGACCATGACGCCCCTGACTTTACCTACCCGGCGGCCCCACGGAACGACACCTGTACCGAATTTCGCCCGGCATGGGAACGATGTTGGAACTGTATAACCTTTCGGTGCGAGGAGCCAGGGACCAACGGGACCACAGATTACTTGCCAGGTACTCCTACTCCATCATCAGGTAGGTCACCTAAATTTCTTAAGCTACGTGGGTTTGCAAAACTTGAAAAGCCTGTACCAATACCACAGAAAAAATTAGTAATAACGCGACGGCCAGGATGCAAGTTAATGTTAGAAAAGGCCCAGTCGTATAATAATAGCCATTGTGATTGGAATATGATGAAATATTGTTTTGAGCCCTATCATATGTTTTGTTATGCAGATGAGGGTAATAGAATTACACTCTCCGATATAGGGCTTAGGGGTGATGTAAATTTAATCCTGAGACCCTTTATTAGATTATATGCCGGAAATGTATTAGATCAAAAGAAAATAGAAGTGAAACATGAAGTATGGCTAAATGATTCCTTTCCATGGATATGGAAAAGAGATACATTTATATTGAAATCAACCTTTAATAAAACTTTGGGAATAAATGTGTTAAAAGTAGTATGGGCACGGATGTAGGCTCAACGTATTCCTACACCGGATGATTTATATAATGTCCCAAAAGGGGATTTTGATAAAATTGACCAGTGTGTAGCATTGAGAATGTATAACAGATTGCATAGGAAGGAGTGGATAAGTGGAATTTCACCACGATGCCCCTTGGTGGAGACAGGAACGCCACCTTTGACTCATTGGATATATAACTGTACAGGGTTGAACACAAACCTAACGATTAAAGGAGTGCTCCAAGCATGGAGAGAAGGACACACGAGAGATGAAAGTAAGACGTGGTGGGGGCTCAATAAAGATGAGATGGTTCAGGATGTGATACCTTGCTTAGGAGAGTCGGAGAATTATTGGATTAAATATCAATATATGGCGACGGTGTACTCTAAAGAGAACGATATTTGGCCTGACATTGAAAGACCAGCCTTATATGCTAATCCAAGACCATGGGAAATGTTGTGTAAGGGGGGAGAGTCCGTGAAAAATTTTAATGAATGCACAATTGTATTAGCACGTATACCCTGTTATAAAGTCTCCCGATTTCGGAATTTTTGTAATGTACGTTATCGCGATGAGAATTATGCCAACTATGAGGGGGCAGTATGGATCAAGGATAACAGTAATCAATGGATCCGGAGTCAAGCTGCAGGTAGAGAATATTGTACGCGATGGGACAAAGATCATGACTTATCCAAAATGGTAGGATTAAGAATGATCCCCAAGCCTCCTGACTCTATTATGCAGATCTTAGAAGGTCACGCATTTAGGAAGACCCTTTGTAAAGGGGATATAGTTACAGGGTTTGATTGGCTGGGATTTAATAAAATTTATGGCCCTGGCACATGCCACGAACCTGCTGAAAGATGGCTGCATTGTGGACACAGTGACGAATATGATCATAAGGGGGAACATGTATGTACTTGGTATGAGAGAATAGGATTGGCAATAAAAGGTGTAGTAAAAACTGTGGCCACTACAGCCGGGGAAGTTGTAGAAGATGTAGCAGAGACGGCGGTTATTGGGATAAGTACAGGGCTGTATGGTTTATTATATGATGTAGGACTATGGTTCCTGCTAGTGTCAGGAATTGTCCTGTCAGCAGTTATAGCTGTTGCAGTTATCAAAAGAGGAATCTTGGCATTATCTACCCACCGAAATTATAAAGAGAAAACCTCACCAAATAAGGTTAAAGCTCAGTTATTGGCCAACGAGCTGCAGAAAAAATGGGGGGGCCGACTAAGGGGAAATTATTGAGAAGTGGGGATGGGCTTCAGAAAAGGGCGGGATCGATCCAATTATAGATAAGACGCCCTAGCCCTGACTTCCTCACTTCTCACTGAAATCTTTTGGCGGAACAGTAACCAACAACTAACCATGGCTTGTAATGCTTTGGGTAAAGGTATCATTGGAAGACCAGGCGCCCTTCAAAACGTGAGTAATGAAGTGGAATATTGGATAATTTTTATAATATGGCTTTTTTATTGTTGTGTCGGATATAGCGAACAACTAAGTTAGTAGTGTGGGGAATAATTTTAATTCTCCTTTGGTTATGTCTGGTCGACCACTTGGTTTTAGTAATTTGGGTTTTTATATATGTATTTTTTTTTACTCTCCCGCCAAGAGGTTCCGCTACTCGGAAGAGCGACCACACTCTCGCTCTCCCGTGGTAGAGGTGTTCCGCATTGATGGAGTAGATGCGGATGGAAACTTAGACTAAGATTAGAATGTATATATTGGGAGCCGCAATATTTTAGGTTTCCCTCGGGTCTAAGAATTGTCGAATTTTGGATGTGTGTTTAACAGGATAACCAGGATCAGCCGCAGTGTGTCTTCTGTGGAAGTGATCTCCTCACGTCCGCTTGGGTGGTGGGGGACGCTTTCTATGGACATTGCTGCTATCCTTTGCCCGCAGTGGATGAGGGTAGAGAAATGTGGCTCATACCAGACGGGCTTTTTCTAAATTTCGTCAGTGATTTTTTCATTGATATCTAGTGTGGTTCCTGGATATGGCCTGGCTTTGCTGACCTCGCGGGCTCAAGTAAGTTGGAAGGTTTGGTTCAAAGTCGCTTGAAAGAGATACGTTATTATTTTAACGTTGAGGGTGAATTTATCGGGGGAACTTTCCCTTTAATGCGCTTGATATGGCGCCTGCCTGACGGTGCTCGGCGCTTGACATTCAACACCTTGGCTGGCTTCTGTGTAGCCGCCACTCCTTTGAGACAGGTTGGATCCAATCGGGATGAGTGGCCCTACGAGCCTGTAACGCCCTCCTCGCCCTTCCTGGACCGGGTTGACGAGCCTGGGGAACCCAGAGCCGCCCGACAGGATGTTCCAGTTGGTAAGGTTGTGCCACTGTTGAGATCACCCTCCCCCACGGTTACATCGACCACTGATGACCTGGAGGGTGTGCAAGGCGAGGATGGGGGTGGAACGGGGTCATCTCCCTCCCTGATGATAGGTGAACTGGGCCTGTGGTCTCCTCTTACTGATCCTCCGTCCGACTCCTTGCCTTCTGAATCCCCGGTGTCTCCGTTGCCGGATGACACAAGGGGGTTGAATGCAGGTGACTGGTTGGAGCTGGAGGCTTTTGCGGTTGATCAGTTTGGACACCATTGATCTCTAGGAGGGGGTGTTGAATTGAGTGGATTGAGTGGGTCAGATGAAACGCCATATCATGTAAAATGAGATAACAAATTAATGGGCTAGACTCAATTCTTAGTTAGAGACCAATTGGTGTCTGTAGGACCGATAAATCATTCTTTGGCCTCTGGGTGTAGTTCCTCAAAGTAACCACCAGATGCCGCCAAACCTGTACAACTAAGCCACCCACTCAGCATTGCCCGGACATTCTATATAAGATACAAATTGAGTGTAAATAAATGATATCCTGAATTAAATAATAATACACAAGACAATCTATATTCGACAATTGTTAACCTGATTTTTGGATCAATGTTTGTAGCACATTGAAAGCCAACTATGAAGTTTTGCTGTCTTTTCTTTTTTTTCTCTTTTCTTTTATTTACAAGCGATACTGTCTTTTATCGCTGATAATATTGCTGTAACTGCATTGAAAAGATTATCTGTATGTATTGTTTGATTTAACAAAGATATATACAAGATGTGCAACAGAGAACTAGAATTAACCTGTTAAGTGCCGTGAGAGAATTTGGGATTTAACATGTCATGTATATATATGTTATTCATGCTTGCTTAATTAATATACATATGATTTTATTGATTCTAACGTTCATCATTGTCGAATAGAGCTGAAGACCTTGACATATTTTCATGTATGACTCATCATTCAACGTTGTGTATCCATGACACATTTGTAAAGAATGTATGACTTCATCTTCATGGCTCGTCTGTGGAAAATTACTGAAAATGAGTCCCAACGTGCGCTTTGATATTTCTGGAGGCGGAAGGACATTTACGGAAGAAGTCAGTGGTCTGACCCAAGAGGATAAAAAGCCGTCACCAGCTACGATCGGGGTCCTTTCTACCCTGCGATCTGGTCTGGATGGGGAGTATTGCTGAAGATGGATTTATGCCTGTTTGAGGACTTTGGATTTTTACGAAGGACTGGAACCAGTCGTGAATGGAATTATCTTCAATAATTGGTAATGTACAACTTTTTTTTTTTTAGCAATAATGATGTATAATAGGAAGATATGAATGACTAATCGCGTGTTAGGGTAGGGGCCATTTAATACACTCCCATATCTTCAAATTATTTTTAGCCAAAAACATCTTATTGTCAATCAGGTCTTAAGCTTTTTTGAGAAATGATCAATCTCAGAAAGCTCTTGTAAAAGGGTTATATTATTCTTAATTTTCTGTTTTTATTTTATTTTATTTTATTTTGATTGATTTAAAGTTTTATCATTAAATGTGATTTTGATGATTTATATTGGTTATCTTTTATTGTCAATAAAATTGTTTAAAAGACAATTTTTGAATCAATCATTTTATTGTTTTGTTTTAATCTTTATTTTATTTATTTTTGGTTTTATTTTTTTTTGGACGATCTATAAGTCCAAATAAAATGATTTAAAAACTAATTGTGATTTAATTAGTTTGTTTGGTTTGTTTTAATTTTTATTATATTTATTTTTGGACGTTTTATGAGTCCGAGGTCGTTTTATAAGACCTTATTATTTGTTTTTGATTTTATTTTTATTTTGGACGTTTCATAAGTCCTTGTTATTTGTTTTTGATTTTATTTTTATTTTGGACGTTTCATAAGTCCTTGTTATTTGTTTTATTTTTATTTTGGACATTTTATAAGTCCTTGTTATTTGTTTTTGATTTTATTTTTATTTTGGACGTTTCATAAGTCCTTGTTATTTGTTTTTGATTTTATTTTTATTTTGGACGTTTCATAAGTCCTTATTTGTTTTTTATTTAATTTTTATATTTGGACGTTTTATAAGTCCTTATTATTTGTTTTGATTTTATTTTGGACATTTTATAAGTCCGCATTAATATTAATTTTTCCCCTCTTCGAGGAGGACAACAGTAACGGACGTTTGGGAGAAGGTAAGTGCATTTGAATAACCTCTAACCAATGCTTCCATCTGTATTAATAAAGTCAAATACTCCAGCTTGATATGTAACAAATCCGTATGATTCTAACAAGGATTATTAAATTACTAGGTCAATAACAAATGCAAACAACTCAGAGAAGTGGAGCTGCCAATATAAGTGAGGTGTACATGCTAGCATTCCTGGGCTCTGTGTGTGTGGTTACTCACTCAGGATTGATAGGTGTATGAAAACGGATTGGCCTCATGATAAGAAGACAGTGAACAAACCTAGGTGAATCCACTTTGATATATCGGCTTATTTAATTCCCGTCTCCTCACGCTGACGCCTTAGAGCTGGTGAGGGAAAAAAGGGGAATTTCTAACCCTTTAGTTGGAGAGTCGATCAGGACATATTTCCCGATTTAAGTCCTGCGGGTAAGCGGAAGTTGACACCTTCCCCACCCTGATTGTTTCCACTTAGTATGTGTGTGTGTGTGTGTGTGTGTGTGTATATATATATATATATAGTCTGTGACTCCCTTTCCCCTGTGCTAGTTCGTCTTGTCTGTTAGTGCCTGAGTTCTAAGCCTTGTGTCCAAGCCTCGCCCAACTAAGCCCTTAGTTATTGTTGTAGTTTTTGTTTGATACTTTGTATACGCTTTGATTTCAGTTTTTCCTCTAACGAGTGATTTTGTTGTTGTTGTTGTTGTTGTTGTTGTTGTTGTTGAACTTTGATCGTTGTCAATTTTCCTCGGATGAGTGATCTTTTGTTGTACTTTGTCTGTTGCCGATTCTCCTCTGCTGAGTGAATTTTTGTTGTACTTTGTTCATTAAAACTTTCAAGAACTTCTACCTTTTTGAGCACGAGTTGTGCATTTGGGTTCACTGCTAGTTCCGCCTTGACAATAAGTGTCCAAATGCCACACACCTTTTGAAAGAATGATTAACAAACTAACCTTTTATTGTTGCAACCAGTTTCATTCTATAATTATAGTTCATGAAGTGTGTGGGAGAAGCGAGGACGCGTGCAACACAGTCCCAAACAATGCAAGTTCGAAATAAGTAGTTTCACATTTGCATTTTGCACCTCATTAAAACACATTGAATAATAGCAAAACTGAGAATCACAAATTTGTAATTTTTTTCAAACCGTGGAGACCGTCCCAAAAAGCTTCACTGGGCTGGATGCACACGTCAACTTTGCTGCAATGTGAGTGCTTAGGTCACCTACGCTTGGTACTACGCACGCAACAACCAACTAGATAGCAACAAGCTTTTGCTGTCTTCTAAACACCTTTCAAACTTGCTCCTGAGTCAGTAATCATCACCAATAAGCTGCACACCTGACAAGTATCACTCTCATGAATGGATGAAGAAGAAAGACAGAAGCCATGCTAATTGCTAAGTGCTAGGGGTGATAAAGTCCACTTTGTACAGAGGTCTTGCTGGAAACGTGTTAAAGTGGAGAACAGCCAACTTTGAACGATAGCAGGCAAATTAATGTTGTACTTCAGGAGTGGCATAAAGATATTGTCACAATAGAGTCCTGTGTTTGGCTTTTGATATAATAAAATATAATTTGAGCCTTGCAATGTTTTGCGAAATGCAGCATGATGTTGCTACATAATGCTCATTTAGCTCACTGTTGAAGTAAAGATATGCAGTATGTGCAATATGTAAAAATTTTAATTAGGGCTGTCAAAATTAAAGCGTTAATAGATTAATTAATCACAGAAAAATGTCGCATTAATCACGTATTAACGCATATTAATCGCACTATTTTTTTGGCCCGCCCTTGAGCCTTGAACGTAACCGCGGATGGTTACATTGAAGGCTACACAGGTCAGTGATTAGGTCAATGCGCGACATTTCCTACGCCTGTCGTTCCAAAATGAGCGGGGTGACTTCAGTTGGTGTGCTCGGTGGTAAATTTCACTTTAAAAAAACACCCTGACGGGACTTTAGATGAAACAAAAGCAATTTGCGTTTAATTAATTAATAATTGCTGAATTGCACCCAATTGATATGATGCTGTTACGTTTTGATAAATACACGCATGCATGCAATTGCGTACATGGATTTAATCAATGTTTGCAAATGACATTCAGATAATAAAATGTGTTAATGTCAAAATATTACGGTATTTTATTTTATATTAGGCGAATACGCAAGTAATTTAGCTGACTAATCGTGATTAATCAAAACTAAAAAGTGATTAATAAGATTTTAATCGTTTGACAGCACTAATTTTAATTAAGGGGTGAACATATGTGTGTGCCCAGACAATGCATATTTCTTGCCACGTCAAGCTGAGTCATTACACCCCCGTTGCCAACGAGGGTTAACTCCTGTCTGCCACTGCACCTCATGATTGTGTGCTGCACTATATAATAAACTCTTTTTCAAGTCCATTGACCTCCTCATAACAATAACAATCTGCACCCGGAGGAGTGTGCAGACACTAGTGACTTCGTCTTGTAGGAATTTTTTTTTTTTCTTCTCACGCTAGTTAACCGAACATGTTTTAGGTTTTCAGGCAATAAACATGTTAATGATGTAAACTTTGCAACAGTTCAAGTGTATAAAAAGAAGTTTACTCATTGTAGGAGGGCAGATTGTCTTTGAGCTTAACAGCACATTGCCTTGAAGTTTTTGTCAATATTTAAAATACAAAATATCGAGGGTAGTTTCTCTTCTTTATCACTAAATATTTTGACACCTCTGACGCATTACAGCAATGTTAATGTACACCCTGAGGTGCATACCTGAACTTCTTACTTCCTCTTCTTATGTGTTTCTTGTTTGCAGTTATGAATGTTGAACATACAGAATAACCTGCAGTATATTGACTGTTAGATAACATATATGAAGAGACTGTTTGAACTTATTGCCCTGTAGCTTTGCTCAATATTTGGGATAAATTGCAGAAGCTTGCAGAGATCAACTTTTTTTTCCTACCTAAAGCTATGCCTGATTACGTGAAAATGAACATTTATTTTCATACAAAATAAGACAAGTTGTGGCAGTCATTTTATATGATTAAAAAGCAATACATGTTCATTTTCCAGGTATCTGTGGGAAACTATCTGGCAAGGGTGAAGTGTTAAGGCCACGGAAGATCCGGCTCGAGGCTTCACAGGGAGAATATCAAAGATGCAAGAAGATATTTTCAATGTTATACAACGATTTTTAATGAAGGCAGAAAACGAAATTTGAAGTTTGCCATTCCTGATCAGTCAGAAGGAACTTTTGATTTTAAAGCAATGCGCTCACTGCCAACCCAAAAATGTTGGAGGCTATCTGCAGTTGTGCAATAGCAGGTACCGCCACATTCCATGTAATTAATTGTTCTTCCACCCTTGAAACCCGTGATATGCAAACGACATGAAATTAGTTTTGGCAAAGAGTCTGTCTAACGAAAGGTTAATACTTTCAGTCATCATCATCATCATCACAGTTTAATTAAACTTGTCGTTTAAAATAGTTTTCAGTGCTACCTTTTCAGACGGCATTTTGAAGTCTGCTGAATTGCTGCCAATGCGGGATCACAGCCAGTAACAAACTTGGCACTTATATTCAAAACAACTGAAAACGGTTGTTGAGTTTGCTGTTGATACATAATGAGGATGACGTCAATTATTGCTTCAGTCAACAACCATGAATGAATATAAAACTAATATTATAAACAATCTATTTCGAAGTAGCTGCACTATATACGGCCTAATGTATGTGTATAGGGGGTCGACACGTAACGTTTCAAGCTTATGAACATGATCAATTACTGCCATACTTACTTTTATCCATTTGAATAGCCAGTGATTTAGCTAATTTACATTTAGTATATTCTATCTGCGGCTTCCAACGCAGTTTATGATCAATAATCACTCCCAAAAGCTACACTTTTAGTGACTCGTTCAATTTCTATACCATTTAAACTTAGTTTTCTGTCACAGTTGAGCTGCATACCACCAGACACCATACATTTCTTTTCTTTTTTTCATTTAATGATAACTTATTACCATCAAACCATTTTCACTATCAAATCCCTTTCTACAGTTTAATAAATTAAGAAAAAATATTATCCAAGTATGAGGAAACAGACATCAAGGCAGGTTACATCCACAGGTGTTTATCTAAATAAGCAGTCAGTCATGAGTTTACCGACTATTGATTTTGCTGCCCAATATAATCTGGTTACCCATCATAAATCAGTCTGACATCTTCACAAAGCTCCATTATACTCAAATTCTGCCAACTGATTATTCACAGATTGCCTGACAGTCTCCATGGCAACACTTGCCACAATTAGACGACTAATCCAACCTGCAGACATGCACATACAGTAGTTTAATATTGCTTCCAATATATGACGTGACAGGAGAGAGAGCGGATGCGTGCTGAATGCATTTCAGAATGAATCCAATAATTGATTAATCGTATAATTATTTAAAAAACAACAGCATAATGAATGAAATAACTTCATTGTTGTTCCCTTGCAATAGAAAATACTGTGTGATGCACAGAAAGCAAGTTCAACTCAAATGGGAGGCAATTTTAAAGCCAACTAGAAAATTCCTGCGAAGGTTTTGAATGGGACTGTTGACCTGGGACTGATCTTGGCAGGTAGAAAGCCGTATGCGCTGAACAGTTAGAAGTTGGAATGTTTCAACCAGGTGATGTGGCAATTACAGGGCATGGGAAACATTTGCTGCTCTGGTCAATGCGTACATTTAAATTTGCTATCACAATATTACAGGGGAAACCTGTTGAATGTTAGCTCATTATTTCATTTCATTTAGGTGCAATCCTGCGAGGGAGACTTGATGTAAGATGAAATATTAAAAAAAAAAACTTATATGATGTGAGTGCATATGACTATGTCTGGTAATGCTGGAAATGACGGATTAAGTTGTGCATGTAGATGATGGACTGTGATGTGAAACTGTCCCGCTCAAAAAGGTAACTGTGCGGAAATGCCAGATATACGTGGTCTGATAACATTCTTGCTACGAATATTTAATTCCCTGTGCAATATTGCGGCACCTTCATCAACAGGTTCATTGTCAAAATGACATGCCATGTTCAGGCCATGACAAAAGTGGACTTTACGCTATGGACTACAGGCGTATTTATGCAAAAAGTCGCTGCAGCGGACTGAATGAATGAGGAAATGAATTGTCGCGTGTGGCTGAAAGGAGACGGGTACAAGGAAATACTCGAGGTTCATTGTGACAAACCTGCTACCGACCAGGTTAGATTGATGGACCATGTTACTATGGTAACTGACCGAGAGCTTAAATGACCTCTTTTTATGAAACGGGCTAGAGTTCCCGCTTATCCTCTGGTTTCAGTTACCTCCCTTTCTGAAATGAGTTTCCCCACTTTTCAGGGTTTCTTTACCCATTTTACTCACTAAATCTACTTTGTGAAATACACCGCATGTCCCAAGCCTGGAACTGATTCAGGGTTCGCTTGACAAGACTGACGTTGGTCAAAATAACATTATTAGAGATCTGTCGAAAAACGGTTGATATGAGGAACAATTCGCTGACAATTTGGTTCCACCAACCATTAAGGGACTTTGCGACCCCACAAGCACCATGACAGCTAAAGAAAAGATAGACAAAGCGACATACTCGTGAAACACTCACATAGTGTAATTAACGACGTCAACAATTGTATTTCTCTTAAACGTCTGTGCTAGGACTGTCCACAAATGGCATACATCAGTGTGACATAGGTGCCACAAATGTCAATTTTTTGTCTGTCTTTATGGAGTGAGACATTTGTGTGACACAAATATTTACAAAAATCAATGCAAACACTATATATAGCCCGGACAAAATTTAAATTTCTTCTTATCCATCCATCCATCCATCCATCCATCCATTTTCTTGACTGCTTATTCCTCACAAGGGTTGCGGGAATTTCTTCTTATATTAAAAAAAAAAAAAAAAAAAAAAAATCCAAATTATTTGATATAATGCATTTTTTTTTTTTTTTTTTTTAAGTAGCGAAAATTGTCGTTACTTTGCTTGGTAATGAGTTACTTTTATTATGAAGTAATTCAATTACTAACTCAGTTACTTTTTTGAGTAAGTAATGAGTAACTGTAGCTAATTTATTTTATGAAGTAACATGCCCAACACTGGTCAAAAAGCACCACAGGCTCCAATTTTGACTCCAACTGCATTCTTATTCCCAAGATGCCCGCTACATGCGTATTTGCTCCTGCTCATGCCATGTTAATAGAAAAAACTCATCTGCCATGTATTGTTAAAATTTTTATTAATAGCAATTTATGTCACTCACACAGGGCCTCTACAGAAAAAATAAAACAGTTGGGCCTTGTACAAATCTATCACTCAAGTTGTCAAAAACATTTGTTCTCATGCAATATAAATAGGCCCCGAGTCTGTGGGTAGAGAGATGCGATCCGTTTCTGTGAGGGCGATGCACTGGCTGTTTGGAGACTCGCAATAAAACAGGTCACGCTGTTCACATCATGGAACCACAATCACAAACAAATGTTTTAATTTAAAGAGCTAAAGTGTTGTTTACCCCTGTCTGCTTTCTCTCCTTCCCTCCTCTTCCTCTCCCGCCTGGCTGCGCGCTGTGTGTTCAGCACATTTGAATGCTGCGAGCGTACAAAGAGGAAACTGAAAGACTCCTGACAGGAAGCTCTACCCTGTCATGTAAAGGAACAAATAAGCGGGCGTGGAGCTAAGTGTACAAATTGCGCCGACACAGTTTAATAAATGAAGCATTCAGGGAGTACAAATATGTTAACTGTGGCGGAACCAGCAACAGCTGTAAATAAGCGCTGCTGCTCCCGTTTGCTGAGTGGACGGGTTAAACATCCAAGGAGTTAAGACTTACAATAGGTTGTATGACCATTATGGGATGTTTGATGCATCGACTGTCAGAATCGTATCGTGCATACTTATTGTAATGTCTTCCTATGTACGAAGTCACGTAACTACGTGTGTGACGTCATCACGCAAAGTGAGCGTGTGTTGTATGAAAATGTCCGTTGTGGTTGCCTTGTTGCTCAGCTCCGGAGCCGATTAAAAAGTTGCCGTTCTATCACCCGTGTCATCATTCCTGCCTACCTGAAACGACGATAGAGAACATAACAAAAGTGGCGACGAGGACGTCTGAACCTACGGCGGTTTTTTGGCGAGTTTTCTGCGGGTCGCGGAGCTCGCGTCCTGGTGGTAGACGGTGCCATTTCCGGGAAAGCCACGCCGTGTTTTTCGCTGGGTGTATTTTTTTCCGGCGGTGCGGAGGATAAAAGGAGCAACTTAAGAGGGGAAAAAGGGGAAAGCCACAAAGTGTGGAACCTACAAAGACAAGACAGTGAAGTAAGTGGCAAGCTGATTAACCAGGCGCAGTATGGCGGGAGTTATCGGCTCAGTCGGCCCCTTTGATGAAAATGTGGAGCAGTGGAACTCGTACACGGAGCGTTTTGGCTACTTTGTTCAAGCTAATGGCATTGAAGATGGAAAGAAAGTGCCAACGTTTTTGAGTGGTATGGGCCCTAAAACATTTACCCTGTTCCGGAATCTGGTGCAACCAGTGTCCCCTGGCACTAAAACATACGAGGAAATTGTGGCCATTCGCCCAAGCCACTTGTTATTGCAGAGGGATTTAGATTTCACAAGCGCAATCAAGAGGAGGGTGAATCTGTCACCATGTTTGTAGCAGCCTTGAGGAAGCTAGCTGAACATTGTGAGTTCAAAGAGGTGCTAAATTACACACTAAGAGACAGACTAGTGTGTGGATTGAGAAATGAAGCAGCACAGAAAAAGTTGCTAACTGAAAGTGACCTGACTCTGGAAAAGGCTATTAACATCAGTGTCACGATGGAAATGGCGTCCAAAGAAGCTCAACAACTAAATGTTACTGGAAGAGTGCACAAAATTGCCACCAGTCAGACCAGTCAGGAAGGACCATGTTTTAGGTGTGGCAAAACAGGTCATCTTGCATCCACCTGCTGGTGTAAAGAAATGGACTGTCGTTACTGTGGCAAGAAAGGACATGTGGAACGAGCGTGTCGAAACAAGAAGACTTCGGAAAAGACAAAGAAGGACAAAAGTGGCAAGAGAAGTTTAAAAAGAAAAGGCAAGTGCACACTGTGAAGAATGACAAAACTTCGTCATCTGATGAAGAAATGAACGCAAACATAGTACGTGTAATGAACGGAGATGAAAGCGAAGATTGCTATTGGGCTAACCCTAACTTGGAAGGGCACTCAGTCAAAATGCAAATAGACACTGGCTCTAAAGCATCCCTTGTGTCATATCAAGTATACAAGATATGCATGAAACATCTGCCTTTACGTCCTTCTGACACTGTTTTCAAGGCATACACAGGACACAACGTGAACATTAAGGGAATGACTGAGATAACTGTTAAGTGTAACAGCCAAACTGCCAAGCTACCAGTGTATGTTACCCGAGGTAACTTTGCACCAATCATGGGGCGTGTGTGGTTGAAAGCCCTACGTCTTGATTGGCAAGAAGTGTCAAACAAGAATTTTCAGCTGCAAACCATCCTTGACAAGAATGAGGAGGTTTTTCGAGCAGAGTTGGGAAGCATGAAGGACATCACTGTCAAACTGCACAGAAAAACAGGAAGCAAACCACTGTTCATGAAGGCTAGAACAGTGCTTTACGCCATTCGTGACAAAGTTGAGGCAGATTTGGAATCATTGGTTGAAAGTGGAGTTCTGGAACCAGTTGCAACAAGTGAATGGGCAACTCCCATTGTGCCAGTACCCAAGAAGAATGGAGGAATCCGCACATGTGGGGATTTTAAAGTGCCTGTAAATCCGGTGTTGAGTGCAGAGCAATATCCACTCCCATTGATTGATGATCTGTTTGCAGGACTGAGTGGTGGACAAAAGTTCAGTAAGATTGACTTGAGCCAAGCATACCTGCAAATGCATGTTGTTAAAGAATCCCGTGAAATGCTCACAATAAACACTCACAAAGGACTATTCAGATATCGCAGATTACCGTTTGGTATCACATCAGCTCCAGCGCTATTTCAGCGTGCCATGGATCAAATCTTGAGTGGATTACGTGGGGTACAGTGTTATTTAGATGACATACTGTGCACAGGAGCAACTGATGAAGAGCATCTTCAAAATTTGGATGCAACACTGCATAGACTAAGTGAGTATGGACTCAGAGTTCACAAGGAAAAATGTGAATTTCTGAAATCATCTGTGGAGTATTTAGGTCATGTCATCAATGAAAAAGGCCTACATACATCACTATCAAAGATCGGAGCCATCGTTGACGCACCTCCACCCGAGAATGTGAGTCAACTGAGATCATTTCTTGGATTGCTGAACTACTATGGAAGGTTCATACCAAACTTAGCATCACTGCTACAACCTCTTCTCGAACTGTTATGTCAAGACAAGAAATGGAAATGGACTGTCAGAAAACATTTCAGGATGCTAAAAATGCATTGACCACATCTGAGGTGTTGACACATTTCAACCCTTCTTTACCAATTCAGCTGGCATGCGACACGTCACCCTATGGAGTGGGTGCTGTCATCTCTCATGTGTTCCCAAATGGTGAGGACAGACCGATTGCGTTTGGATCCAGGACAATGAACAGGGCAGAATCTATTTATGCTCAACTGGAACGAGAAGCATTGAGCATCGTGTTTGGTGTTAAGAAATTTCACAAGTACTTGCACGGTAGGAAGTTTACACTGGTCACAGATCATCGGCCTCTGACAACTATCCTGGGACCACACACAGGAATACCATCTCTTGCAGCGTCACGTCTTCAGCGGTGGGCTTTACTGTTGTCGGCACACTCCTACGATATCAAATATCGCAAATCAGACTCTCATTGCAACGCAGATAGACTTTCAAGGATACCACTCCCTGTTACGAAACATGAATCAAACGCAGTGGAAATCTTTTACTTCAGGAATGTTGACAGAGCACCAATAACGGCGTCCCAAGTGAAAAAGGCGACACGTACTGACCCTGATTTGTCAGTGGTTATGGACATGGTATGAATGGACGTTCAGTAGACGATGACTCTACCTTGAAACCTTACATCAATAGGAGGTGGGAACTTAGTGTCCAGTCTATGGGGAAGGAGGATCATTATTCCACAGTCGCTGCGTGCCAAAATGTTAGATCAACTTCACGCCGGACACAGTGGAATAGTGAAAATGAAAGAAATGGCAATAAGTTATTTTTGGTGGCTAGGTCTGAACAAAGAAATCGAACACCTGGCTATGAGTTGTTCATCTTGTCACAAAACCCGTAATAATCCACCAGCAGCACCACTTCATCCATGGGATTTTCCTCAGGACCCATGGTACCGCATTAATATTGATTTTGCGGGTCCCTTTCAAGAGAAAATGTTTCTAGTTGCTGTCGATGCACACAGTAAGTGGCCCAAAGTAGCTATGATGAAATCCACAACATCTG
Source organism: Festucalex cinctus (assembly GCF_051991245.1). NCBI lineage: Eukaryota > Metazoa > Chordata > Actinopteri > Syngnathiformes > Syngnathidae > Festucalex > Festucalex cinctus. Next base: position 3,961,670 of record NC_135418.1, on the reverse strand, counting down.
AAAAGAAAGTTGCGGAACTGGGAGAAATCTTCAGTAGATTTGGAGCACCTGTCAAGCTTGTTTCTGATAATGGCCCTCAACTCGTGTCCAAAGAAATGTCAGAGTTGCTGCAAGCCAATGGAGTACAGCACATCAAGTCGGCTCCATACCATCCTGCGACAAATGGGCTAGCAGAGCGATTTGTGCAAACCTTGAAACACGCATTGAAAGCATCACAAGGACAAGGAACTCTCCACCAGCGACTACATGAGTTCCTTCTCAAGTACCGGACCACACCACATTCAACTACGAAGGCATCACCAGCTAGCTTCATGTTCAACAGAGAACTACCGACAAACTTGGATCTTCTTAAGCCTCCAGCAGTGAAAGACATTGTTCAGGCAAGTCAAAGAAAACAAATATTGCATCGGGACATTCATGCCAAAGACAGAGTCTTTGCACCAGGCGACACAGTGTTCGCTAGGAATTATCAAGGCAAAAGTAAGTGGATTCCTGCTACTATTATTGCCCAAACCGGACCTGTCTCCTACACAGTTCAGACAACTGATGGTGTTTGGCGCCGCCATGTGGACCAAATTGCAAGAGTGTCTCCAACCACTCCCGAGTTGCCTGTGACTATGGACTGTGACGAAAATGTTGAGAAATGTCGATCTGAACCTAACAATGACTCTTCACCCGCGACAAAGTCAGTCAGCCATACTGTTGTTCCTAGTTCAGAGAAATTTGTAGAAGAGAGTGCACCAGTAACTGAACCTAGTCCGATTGTAGAAAAGGCTGATGTCGCTCCCAAACGTCGTTACCCTACTCGAGAAAGGAAAGCACCTGATCGGTTGGATTTGGAAGTGTGTTAAATGAATCTTTGAGTTTAACAGTTGTTAGTTATACTGAAAAGTTAATTAGCTAAGGACAATAATAATTGTAGTGTTGCCCTTGCGTGTGTATGTTGACACAAGTCAACAGCGAGCCAAACTCCATTCAAAATGAATACGGGAGTCAGGAAGTAGCGTCCAAGCTCCAAGTGCTTTATTGAGCAGCACTGTCATATCCAGGATGAACCAGAGTGAAACTAAAGAAAATAAAACAATGTGCATCAACAAATGACTGCCTAATCAACCAAATCAAAGTATCAGCATCTTACATGTAAATGAGCTACGGCACAATCATCTTGAAAGCTCCGCATAAACATAAAGCACAAACTATCTCAAAGTAGTCACAATAAAGTTTATAAACTGCACAATTTGTTCAAACATCAAAATACAAAATTAAGAACACCAAATAACCCTCCACCGTGAATGTAGCACTTACAGACGATGCTTTCGATGGCGCAAACAACACAGAGATGACAACAGGTTGAAAGTCGAATCCCCCTGTCTCACCACTCTGTCTCCACTGCTTTCAATGCGCGGAGGACTCTGAACTGCGGATCTAAGATGGCCGCCGGACTATTTCCTGTCAAACCGAGTGTCAAAATAAGAGAGTTATAAAGGTGCACTTTGTAAAATAAAGGGCAGAACACTCCCCGCCTGGCATATATGAAGATGCCACAAAAAAACAATTTACATTACCCAAGCTACGGCAGTTTATATGTAAACGTCTCTATTCCTTAAGAAGTAGAATGACCTCCGAGACGGGCCTGAGAAACTTCTTGCTTGATCCCTGTTTGTTCACCTTGAGCTCCACTTTACGAACTCTTCCATCACTGCTGGGGAAGACGTTAGTAATCACAGCCATGGGCCAGTCGTTTCTTGCTGCAGCGTTGTCTTTCAGCAGAACAATGTCCCCTGTTGTAATGTTGGGACATGATTCTTGCCACTTGTTCCTGGTTTGAAGTGTCTGCAGATACTCCCTCTTCCATCGCGTCCAGAACTGGTCTGCGAGCCTCTGCACCTGCCTCCATTGCTGTTTGTAGCGATCTTTCTTGTCGAACGTTCCAGGTGGAGGTGGGACGCTACCCTTCTGGGTGAGTAGCATCATAGGAGTGAGTATCTGAGGTAAGTCTGCATCCGTAGAGATGGGAACCAAGGGTCTGGAGTTCATAATCATTGTGACTTCTGCCATCAACGTAGATAGAACTTCATGGGTTAAGCTTGCCCCACATGTATGCATTAGCATTGCGTCCAGTATTCTCCGTGCCACACCTATCATGCGCTCCCATGCGCCTCCCATGTGTGAAGAGTGTGGTGGATTGAAAATCCAGGTACAACCTTGACCGTTGACATACCTTTGAACTTTGGGCTCTTGAATGACCTGGTGGAACTGCAGTTCGTTGCAGGCACCAACAAAGTTGGTTCCACAGTCTGAATGCAGCTGTGCCGAGGGACCACGGATGGCAAAGAAACGTCGAAGTGAGTTGATACAGCTTGAAGCATCCATGCTTTCAATGACTTCGATGTGGACGGCACGTGTACTCAGACACGTAAAAAGTATCGCCCAGCGCTTGCTGTTAGCTGAACCTCCTCTTGTACGCCTTGAAGTTACATTCCAAGGTCCAAAGACATCGAGACCGGTGTAGGTAAAGGGTGGTGAGGTACTCAACCGTTCCACTGGTAATCAGCCGGGTTATCTTCTGTGGACACATATTTCCACTGTTTTGGATGTGAGGATTGTCGTATTCTCTGGACTCTATTGTGGACGTAAACATAGAACCTTTTGCATTGGTTGTATATATAGCCAAGTACGACCTTACTGTCGCAGTAGAAAGTCACATCATCTGGCTTGAAGTCAATTTCTTCCACGATGAGCTCTGCCATCTCGATGGCTAAGACAGCAGCGCATAATTCTAATCGCGGTATGGTGGGCTTGGAGGATGGTGCTAGCTTCGCCTTCCCAAGGATGAAGCCAACGTCGACTCTACCATCTTCCGTGGATGTCCTGAGGTATGCTACAGAACCGATGGCTTTGGTTGAGGCATCTGAAAAGATACAGATTCTCTTTCGCATGGCAGTTGAGAGAGAAATGACTGTATAGGCACGAGGAATGTGAAGTTCTTGTAGATCTTTAAGTGAGTCTTTCCACATTTCCCATGCACTGCATTTCTCCTGTGGGAGGGGAGCATCCCAATCGGTTGCTTCCGTAGCCAGCTCGCGGAGCAAGAATTTCCCTTGAATCGTAACAGGAGCTGCGAATCCTAAGGGATCAAACAAGCTGTTGATTGTTGAGAGAACGCCACGACGTGTGAATGGCTTCTCCTCAAAGGACGTCTGAAAGGTAAAGGTGTCTTTACTGATTTCCCAGATTAAACCCAGACTGCGTTGTATGGGGGCCTCTTCACCACCAAATGTGAGGGTCTTGGACGTTTTTTTCCCGGTCTTCTACTGGAAACGCCCTTAAGACTTCTAAGCTGTTTGACGAGATCTTATGAAGCCTCAAATTCGACTCAGCGAGAGATGCTTGTGTTCTCTTTAGGAGGCTGATTGCTTGCTCTTCTGTTTGCAGTGAGATGAGTAGATCATCTACATAGAACTCCCGTTCTATTACTCGTCTGGTGTCTGAGCCGTGTTTTTGCTCACCTTTGGCAGCTGCCCTTCTTAGGCCGTAGGTGGCCACTGCTGGCGAAGGGCTGTTCCCGAACACATGGACTCTCATCCTGTATCGACGACATCTTTCTTGGGATCGTTGTTGCGAAACCAGAGGAAGCGGAGGTAATCTCTGTGATCTCCTCTCACGACGAAACAATGAAACATATGTTGTATGTCCGCAGTCACTGCGACACGTTCTTTCCTGAACCATATCAGGACTCCAAGGAGACTGTTAGCCAAGTCCGGCCCAGTGAGCAGCACGCTGTTGAGAGAGACACCATCTTGCTGTGCGCTGGAGTCAAAAACTACTCTAATTTGATCCGGCTTTCTCGGATGGTAGACTCCAAAGGTGGGCAAGTACCAATGCTCTTTTCCCTTTGGCAGTTGGGGTGCAGGCTCCGCGTGGTTACGTTCAAACAGATTCTGCATGAAGTGGATAAACTGTTCTTTCATTTTCGGTTTACGGTCGAGTGTCCGTTGCAGAGCGGTGAAACGGTTTACTATCTGCTGTCTATTGTGCGGCAAAACTGTCCTCGGACATCTGAAAGGGAGCGGTGCCACCCAGCTATTGGAGTCATCTTGGAAGACCTCGTTATCCATAGTCTGGAGGAACAACTCATCTTCTATCGAAAGAGCAAGCTTTTCATCATTTTCTGTTCTCTGGAAGACGGTGAGTCCAAGTTCATTATGGTTTGTTTTTTGGTTGTAGCTTCTTTTATAGCTGTCGAACTGGAGCAGTGGGTTGGAGCTGACCATTTCTTTCAGCTGGATGTGGCTGGTGCAGGGAGTGAACAGTGAAGGTCTACCGTTTTCTAGGATGTGCGTCTTAAAGGTGCTAACAATGGGTTTGTGTATGTTGCCCAAGCACACATCGCCTACCAGGACCCAACCAAGACTATTAGTTTGAATATTCTCTGGCGCATTTTCAGGTCCATTGATCTTTCGTCTCACTTTATGAGCCTGGATGATGTCTCTGCCAAGGAGGAGGAGGATTTGAGCCTGCTGATTGAGAGGTGGAATCTCCTCGACAAGACATTTCAGGTGTGGATGACAGAGAGCAACTTCAGGTGTCGGGATTTCGTCCCGATTGTCTGGAATGTCATTACATTCTATTAGCTCGGGGAGTGGAATACTGACTCCTCCTTTTGATGCCTCAATCTGTAGACCATATGCTCTCCTGCCTGAGCTTTCCTTCATGCCTGCACAGGTCTTCAATGAATATTGGGATGTGGTCCCCTGAATATTGAAGAGATCAAAAAGTTCTGATCTAGCCAATGATCTGTTGCTCTGATCATCGAGCATAGCGTACATTGTCACAGCGCTCTCTGGATTCTTTGCAGGATATACTTTGACTAAGCATATTTTGGAGCAGGATTTTCCTGTAAGGTTGTCGCCACATACTTCTGTACATAGAGAATTAACTGATAGCTCTGGAGTGTCTTCATTTTTCTCCTCCCCGCCATGCTCGGATGATGGCTTTGGGGGGGCGGGTTTCCATGGTGGTGCTCCTGGATGCAGGGCTGAGAGATGTTGATCACTGTTGCACTCTTCACACTTTAATACAGCTTTGCAGTCACGAGCAATGAGAGAAGATGACGAACAGCACCGGAAGCATATCCCTTGTTCTTTAAGGAATGCTTTACGTTCTTCGATAGGCTTCAGTCTGAAGCCACGACATTTCTTTAGAGGATGGGGCTTATGGTGGATAGCACAGAGCTTAGCGGGAGAGTTTTTAGATTCGTCTTCACTCTGAAGAGGCGTATCGGAGATGTTAGTCTTGTGAACAGACACTGGAGCTTTAAAATTGTTGTGTTTGTTAGTTGCTTTTTCATTACAATGAGAGGAGGAACCATAAAGAAGGAAGCTAGGATCGTTGCGAGTCTTGGCTTGATGGCAGATAAAATGCGTGAAGAATGAGAATGGTGGGTAGGATACATTGTAATCTTCCTTATATCTTGAACCCTGGACCATCCATTTCTCCTGAAGGTTGTATGGCAATTTTTCCACAATGGGGCTGACACCGCGTGCTGTGTCCAGGTAAGACAAGCCAGGGAAGTAGCCATCCTCTTTTGCTGACAGTAGCTCCATTAACAGATCTCCAAGCTCTCTTAGCTTTAAGTTATCTTTGTTCGAAATGCGAGGAAAACTGTCCAGCTTCTTAAAGAGAGCATTTTCGATTACTTCTGGTGCATTGTAACATTCATCGAGCCGTTTCCAAGTCATTTGTAGTGCAGCATCTGAGTTTCCAACATGGACTGCTCTTATGCGTCTCACATATTCTGAAGATTCTTTACCGAGCCATTTTGATAGCAAATCTAGCTCCTCGCTTGCAGTAAGATCAAGGTCTCTAATTGTATTGATGAAAGACGACTTCCATGCTCTGTAGCTTTCTGGTTGATCGTTATATTGAAACAGGCCGGTGCTCACGAGTTCTCTGCGTGCCAGATATTTTGCCATTTCCATCATATCTTAGGCCTCTGAGCGACGAGCTGGTGTCTCTCTGTTATATTGCGGGGAATTAAACCTTGTATGATGACTCCACTCATCTTTCTTCATTTTACGAGATGAGCCATCTGATTTTTCTGTGATGCGATCATCTTGATGCTGTCTAAGCGATGAATGCGAGTCGTGGGGCTGGTTTAATGTTGTCTGTGGCATTACGGTTGCGGGATCGATGTAGATTTTATCTTGCATATCAGTGCTTCTCTCCATACTTTGTTTAGGAATGTAAGATGAGAGCTGAAGAGAATGCTTGTAACCCGGCTCATGTGGTAAGTTGAAAGCTAGGTCGGGTTGGTGGTTCAGACGAGATGTTTGGTCTCTCACGTACTCGCTGACGCGTTCATGTGATACTGAGGGGCTCTTTCTGCTTTGAGCAGATTGGCTCTCCTGTTCTGCTGCGGCTTCTAGCACTTCCGCCTGAGCAATAGCTGCTGCAGCCTCTTTTTCAAGATGCAAAGCATCCAATTTAGCTTCCATTTTAGCTTTGTCGACTTTAATGGTATATTCTTTCACTGCGAATGTAGCACGTGCGCGTGCAGCCTCTGCTAATGCTCTTGCTTGTGCTGCGGCTACGGTGACTGATAGTCTAGAAGATCGTGATGAGTGCGTATGCTGTGAGCCCACTTCTGATGCTGCATCTCGATGTGAAGTTGGTCGAGCATGTTTGTGCTCCATTGTGTTCTGTACTCACTGTTATCTGCCACTCTAGTGTTGTTCAGGCCAGCTGCATACTCGTCTTTTCACTGTACTGTTGCCCTTGCGTGTGTATGTTGACACAAGTCAACAGCGAGCCAAACTCCATTCAAAATGAATACGGGAGTCAGGAAGTAGCGTCCAAGCTCCAAGTGCTTTATTGAGCAGCACTGTCATATCCTGGATGATCCAGAGTGAAACTAAAGAAAATAAAACAATGTGCATCAACAAATGACTGCCTAATCAACCAAATCAAAGTATCAGCATCTTACATGTAAATGAGCTACGGCACAATCATCTTGAAAGCTCCGCATAAACATAAAGCACAAACTATCTCAAAGTAGTCACAATAAAGTTTACAAACTGCACAATTTGTTCAAACATCAAAATACAAAATTAAGAACACCAAATAACCCTCCACCGTGAATGTAGCACTTACAGACGATGCTTTCGATGGCGCAAACAACACAGAGATGACAACAGGTTGAAAGTCGAATCCCCCTGTCTCACCACTCTGTCTCCACTGCTCTCAATGCGCGGAGGACTCTGAACTGCGGATCTAAGATGGCCGCCGGACTATTTCCTGTCAAACCGAGTGTCAAAATAAGAGAGTTATAAAGGTGCACTTTGTAAAATAAAGGGCAGAACAATAATAATAATAATAATAATAATAATAATAATAATAATAATAATAATAATAAAATACTACTACTAATGTAAGGGGGGAAGAGATGTAATGTCTTCCTATGTACGTAGTCACGTAATTACGTGTGTGACGTCATCACGCAAAGTGAGCGTGCGTTGTATGAAAATGTCCGTTGTGGCTGCCTTGTTGCTCAGCTCCGGAGCCGATAAAAAAGTTGCTGATCTATCACCCGTGTCATCATTCCTGCCTACCTGAAACGACGATAGAGAACATAACACTGCATAGCATACTGGAGCAATAATTAACTCGTCTGTGTCACAGTTGAGAGATTCTGGGTTGGAAAGCTCAGGCTTTTGTGTATATAGTTTGAATATTCTTCTCATCCTCCCACATTCCCAGCGAAAAAATATAAAAATGTAAATAATAATAACAATAATAATCGGTCTATCCATTTTCTTGGCCGCTTAAGCCTATTTTATGCCTCCACGTTTGCTCTCGCGTTGATGACCGGCGTAGATCACATGATCTACGCGAGCCATGAATTTTAAGTGCCGCGTAGCTCGTGGCCGGCTGCGGTGCACACATCGCCAATCCTTGCATGCCGTAGATGGCGGGGCGTAGCTCGCTCGTGATTGGTCCGTTTGATGGCGTACTCAGCTTTTTTTCTTCTTTTTTTTCTCTTTTTTAATAATAATAATACTAATTATTATTATTATTATTATTATTATTATTATTAAATGATGTAGTATGAGAGGATATTTTTTGAGGAGAGAGAAAAAAAGAACATTTTTAATCTTTATATGAGCAAAGTCATGACCAGTAAAAGGCACACCCTTGCCTCTTGCCCAAAGTAAAATTGGAATACACTCCAACTCACCCGTCATCCTAATTAGGGCAAGCTCTGAATGGGCCATTGTATTTTGCAGTGTGCAAGTGAAGATTAATTATAGTTATCTTAATTAGTTGAGTTCAAAGTGTAGCATCCCGGGTTGAATAAAGTTGGTCTCTCCAACTGATGGTTCACAATTTATTTTTATTGACCTTTCCTTATCGTGAACACACCGTAAGAGCTACAATACAAAGCAAAATAAATACAATTAACCACTCAAACGGCATGTTCCATACATACATTTTACCCCATTTAAACCCTGTACCACAAATGAATTACCTTATTGTTTTATCTTTTGCCTACAAATAACATAGTATATACAAAATGTAACCTTTCCCTTTGCCTTTTACTTATAACGAAAAATAAACCATACAGAAATACAAATCCTCAGCAAAATAAACAGAATCTTGAGCCTTAGCGTAGTGCGTTAGCACACTCTAGTGGGTGAAAATGATAGTACAGTATTTCACCACGCAGCAAATGACACAAACAAACTACGTGAAATGTAACGATATTAATCAATTAACCATAAATATAACAAACACAAACCTCGTTCCCTTCTCAACCAGGTGCTAATGAGTAGTCGGTGAATCTTTAAACTTAGTTGTTTTCGTTCTATCTGGCTGCCGTGTACACACGTCTTCCTCAACCTTGGACGACGCTACCAAAAGGCGGGATGTCCGTTCGTTAAGTCATTTCCTTTCGATTTTTAACACTACTTCCTGTTCACTTCAAAATAAAATCGTCACCTATACTTCAATGGCGCAAAGGAACAAACAACTCTATAGCACAAAAAAAAATGCAATACCGCAAAACAACAACAGGTTCTGTTACACTCCCACCAAATCATTATACTCACTATAACTGATTATGGAATGGAGTAATAATGATTTCCTAATCAAAAATGACCTGTAACCTTTGACCTCTTTGAAACACATAGTCCTTAACGCATAAACATTAAACTGCAGAATATGAATGATCAGTCTCAAGGAGCAGAACCAGTTTCTGCACTGGGCGTTCCACGATAGAAAGCCTTCCAGAAGATTTTCCTCTCTCGATCTTCTTGTCTCCAAAAAGAATTTCCACCTTTCTCACGAGTCTATCTTGGTCGGTTACTGTGTCCATTACGCGCGCTAATCTCCATTCGTTGCATGGCAAATCATCCATCTTCTCCATTACAACATCTCCAACTTTCAAGTTTCTCCTGGGAGTGTGCCATTTGTGCCTTGCTGCGATGTTGGATAGATATTCCCTTTTCCGTTGGTGTTGCAGTTTACTGTGGAAGTGAGCGGTACTCAGTTGTGTGACATGGTGATTCTTTGGAACTAGTACTGGATGTTTCAGTATGGAGGAGCATGAAGCATTTTTGAGCCTTCCTCCCACCTTAAGGAGTCCATCGCTGCCAAGAAAAGTGTCCATTTGAAATCGTTTGCCTTTGCGAGGAAGTGCCTTTCCATTTTTTAGCATCTTTATGTTCTCTGCATCCTCACTTTCTTTGATGTCTTTCAAAATTACACATTGTGTGTTTTGTCTTTCTTGTACTGTACTATGACTTGTTGTTTTATCTCCTTTGGCGAAGCGAATGAGTCGAGCAATGGCTTGAGTGGCTTTGTACCATGAAGAGAACTTTGTTAACTTGTCTGATATTCCTTTGTGTTCTGTTTTGAGTGTGTTTAATCCATGTACCTTTTTGACCTCTCTTGTCCCGCTGCGCACTTCTTCTGCATTACCCTTTTCTATGACTTCACACATGAAGTTCACAGATTGCTCTTTTTGTCTTTCATTTTTGCTCAGTTTGTTTTTAAGAATTTGAAGTCGCACTGGAGCCACTTGCTTATTGTTTGGCAGGTATGATCTTTCCTTAAATGGGAGTGGCATTTCATAATGTCCTTCTGTGTTTTTGTTTGTGCCTTTTTTCAATGTGTTCAGAAAGAGAATGTCATCTTGAGACACTGACTTGTCATCCTTGTTATCATCCTTGAAGTCAGACTCGAGAACATTTAGTGCATCTGCTGGAGTCACCAGCGGGAGCTCTTTGACTGTGACTCTGTGACACACAGTGGACATGCTTAAAGAGTCATTTTGTGATGATGAAGATCCAACAATACTCCATCCCAATGTTGTGCGGACTGCATAGGGTTCGTTCTCTTCTCCCAAAATTACATGTCTGGGAGCCAGTGCCTTTGAACAACTGTAGCCTATTAATAAACCAACTTCACATTCTAACTGTGGGGGAATCTCGTTCACTATTGCCTTGAGATGATTCCATTGCCTTGCCGTGTCACAGGTAGGGATGTGGGAGCGGTTCACAGGTATACAGTCTTTGGTGTAAGCAGGAGGGAGTTCGATCACTTCGGAAGAGTTGTAGCCTCTAACCTTGAGACCAGAGACGCGTTCACTTGGCACTACAGTATTCTTGCCAAGCATTGTAGTTAGCCTTAACGTTATTGGAGTGGACTCTACCTTAAGACTATTAGACACATCTGTGTCAACAAACACTGTGTCACTTTGGGTGTCCAAGAGTGCATAAACTAGCCTTTCTGTATGTGGATGTGGTTCTGAAGAAACCCATACTGGTACAATCATAGAGGTACTGACACATTGCCCATTAGGTTCTGCATTGAGAGAAAGGGTAGTTGCTGCCTGTTCTGCGTTGTCTTGAATTGAGTTACTAGTTGATTTGTTGTAGTCATAGCTGAAGTCGTGTAAGCAAGTTGGGTGTTTTTTCTTACAAATTTCGCATTCAAATCTGTGATGACAATTCTTTACATTGTGTCCAGGTTTGAGACAACCATAACAGAGTTTGTTCTCCCTTATGTACGTCCTTCGTTCTGCAAGTGATTTGCCTTGAAACTGTGGGCAAATGTGAAGATGATGTCCATTTTCTTGACAAAGCATGCATGGTGGTTTGACACTTGGCCTTTGTTTTGTATTTTCAGTCTCTGTAACTGCTTGTGTGTTGAGAACACTGGAGGTGGGTCCTTTTTCCTTTTGATATTTTCTACCAGCATTTGTAGTGTAGTCTGTTGAATGGAGCGCTTGAAATGATGTAATCGGATTGCAGACGATATCCGCTTCAAATGACATGAACTCAGCAAAGTCCTTTAAACTTGGAAATTTCCCATTTTCTTTCATGAACTGGGTAGTTTGACGATTCCACCTTGCAACAGCCCAGTCAGGTAACCTTTGTACAAGTTTTTGGTTCTCTTCACAATCATTGAGAATTTGTAAGCCTTCAATGTGAGGCATAGCTTCATAACATGTTTGAATGAAATCAGCAAATGCCCTAAATCCCGCTGAGTCCTTTGTTTGTATCTTTGGCCACTTTGCCAACCTTTCTCTGAATGCTTTCTGTATGATAAATGGATGTCCATACCTTTGGTTGAGGCGTTCCCATGCGTCCTTGTATGCATCACTGTCATTCCTGTAGAAGATGCCATCAAGAGCGTTTCGAGCTGGACCTTCCACGTATTTCTTCAAGTAGTGCAGTTTGTCAGCAGGTGAGATGTTCTTTTTATCAATGAGTGCATTAAATGAGGCCTTCCACTCAATGAAGTGTACTGGATCACCTGTGAATGTCGAGGGCTCTGGCATTGGTAGCCTGTTCATGGCGACACTGTCCTGTAATGCTTGTGCTAAGTAAAGAATGTCTGATTGTGGAGGTGAGGTGGACACCATATTGCTATTAGGAACTTGAATAGGAGATGTGGCAGGCCGCTGAGCTACTCTGCTTGAGTCTGCAATGATGTGTTCATCACCCTCACTTTTAATCTCTTGATCATAAGCCATTAGTCTGGCGCGAGCCGACCTTATATTTCTTTTTGCTTGTATTTTTTCCAATTCACGTTTTTGAGTTTCAAGTGCCATTTTTTGCTTTTCTTCTAAAAGCTGAATCATTTCCTTCTGTTTTTCCTCTTCTAGTAGAACTTCATACTCTGCTTCCTGGGCTGCTAATTCTGCTGCAGCCTCTGCTCTCTTTATAGCTATGACTGCCTCGGCAGAGAATGACTTATTGGATACGGAGTGCTGACTTGACAGTGAGCCTGATGAACTGTAGATGGAGTGAGCATACTCTGATTTGAGAAGTTCACGCAGACGTATCTTTACTTGATCACTATCATAGTCATCTATGCCTGCCAGTCTTTCATGTGCAACTTTGATAATGTCTTTGGTGACTGCTTCACATGCATCCATAAGTCGCCTTGTATCACTGGAGGGAGTAATATGGTCTCTAATTTCCGTGTATAACTTAAGGACGCTGTCTCTTTCCTTCTCTACAATGTCCATGAGTGAAGCAATTTGACTATTTGGTATGTCATCTTTTAATTGTTCTCGTGTGGTACGTACTTGTTTCTTCCATTCATCATAAACTTTATGAAGCCGTTTCACCTTCCTGTGGGCTTCCTCCTCTTGATATAACTGCATCTTTTCTGTGGGTCTCCTTAGACGAACTGAGCATGACGGTTCCTCTTCATCATCAATCTGGAGGTCCTCCATGCGCTGTGATGTCTTTTTCGATGCTTCCATGTTGAGGATGGGGCGATGCAATTGATCATCAAATGCCGGACGTTAGGGCGGATGTTCTTGATTGGAGCTGTGGAGCTGGCACCTTGCTGTTGCAGCTCTCACTCTGACCTCGATGCTGAGCGTGGGTTGAACTTTTACTCAGCTTGGGTCGAGCTCTTACTGTAGCATCCCGGGTTGAATAAAGTTGGTCTCTCCAACTGATGGTTCACAATTTATTTTTATTGACCTTTCCTTATCGTGAACACACCGTAAGAGCTACAATACAAAGCAAAATAAATACAATTAACCACTCAAACGGCATGTTCCATACATACATTTTACCCCATTTAAACCCTGTACCACAAATGAATTACCTTATTGTTTTATCTTTTGCCTACAAATAACATAGTATATACAAAATGTAACCTTTCCCTTTGCCTTTTACTTATAACGAAAAATAAACCATACAGAAATACAAATCCTCAGCAAAATAAACAGAATCTTGAGCCTTAGCGTAGTGCGTTAGCACACTCTAGTGGGTGAAAATGATAGTACAGTATTTCACCACGCAGCAAATGACACAAACAAACTACGTGAAATGTAACGATATTAATCAATTAACCATAAATATAACAAACACAAACCTCGTTCCCTTCTCAACCAGGTGCTAATGAGTAGTCGGTGAATCTTTAAACTTAGTTGTTTTCGTTCTATCTGGCTGCCGTGTACACACGTCTTCCTCAACCTTGGACGACGCTACCAAAAGGCGGGATGTCCGTTCGTTAAGTCATTTCCTTTCGATTTTTAACACTACTTCCTGTTCACTTCAAAATAAAATCGTCACCTATACTTCAATGGCGCAAAGGAACAAACAACTCTATAGCACAAAAAAAAATGCAATACCGCAAAACAACAACAGGTTCTGTTACACAAAGCAAACACGGTGAAGCAGCATTTAACTGTTATGCTGCACACCAATGAAATAAGATACCAGCAAAAGTAAAGTCAGCCCATGAACGTGTTTTCTCCATGCCTATGATTGTGGCCTTCTAAAACATTTTTGAGAAACTATTTTCCAAAATATTTTGGCACTATAAAAATATAGCTTCCTTGCTTTTGCATATTAAGCAAAATCAATGATTAGTGAACAAATAACAATAATACCACACATACATATGTAAGAAGACATTTTTGGGTGGTGTTTATGTTGTTGTTTTAAAAAATGAAAGGCTCTTGCTTGCCTGGCAGATGATGGCATGATGGTATGTGAGTGGGCTGGAATGAGTGGTGCTTATTGTGCGGGACACTGATCATTGTAGCCCCCCTACTCCTCCTCTGTGGACCGCAGGCCATCTCATTTGTGCTCCCCCCTTCGCCGTTTGCGGGCAGAGCCAATGCTCAACCAGCATGTTAGCTTCCACGCGTCCTGCTCGACGCAGACATCCGATTGTTTGAGTGCGTCTGCCACTGCCAAATCAGCAAAGGTGAATTTCAACCCAGATTAAAGCCTTTAAGCGAAAGTGTGATTATACTCATGACTAATTCATTACATGCTGAATTATGGTTGGAAAACAACAGACACTTAAATATGGATTTTCAGTTGTCTTTTATACTGGACCATTTTCAACTAAAAACAGAAGCATTTTTGGCCTTTTATAAAGGTAATAGTGCTTTGGACGTTATTGGGAGCCCAGTAAAAACATACAGCATGAAAGAGCACAATAACATTTCAATGATCCTTGCAACATACAAATATCAGTAGAAAATAAAAATAAAAAAAATAAACTGCACAACCCAGAATTTCTCTAATGTGAGGCAGATGTGATAGCTACTACTGCACAAAACCCCTAAAGGCTACAATTGAACAAAATAAAATGAATAGAGAATGTTTACCTCTGCGATTGGTTGGCAACCAGTTCAGAATGTGACACGCCTCTGCCCAAAAGTCAGCTATGAGAGATTCAAAGCTCATCAGTGTAACGATTATCGGCCGGTTGTAACTTTTTGCAACCTCAGTTCCAAAGGAACTCCACTCCTGTGTCCTGGACATGCCACCGTGGGGGGTGGGGAGGACAAGAACATCCCCCACAAACAGCCACACATGTTCTGACTGACACGTGCACCCCCCCCCCCCCCCCACACACACACACACACACACGAACACACCAGTCAGAACAGTAAAAGCCTTCTTTAGAAACTTGACTTTCTTACTTTGCAACAGAACAATGAATTATGAAATGTTACGTTTGCCATTTGTGAAATGTTGACTCCATGAAATGTCATGAAAATGTTCCATTGCAGTGGCAGATTCTCCACTAAACTTTCATGTGTATGCACATTTTAACAGTGTAAGCTAGGTAAACATTGCATTTGAGGTATTCAATTGTACGTGTTGCATTGATTGAATTTTGACCTTAGAATCTCGGTAAACATGGGATCCAGATTCAATCTCAATCTGATTAGTCTCTACCAAAACCCTCTCCAAGCTGGTAACTTTCTACCCTCCGAGTCCGGACCCCCTGGTGTGGAGGCAGCCACCCTCCCAATTTAAAAGCACGCTCCCTGCTTGCTTCTTCCTCTTTTGGCTCCCCTCTTTTGGCTCCGCTCCTCGGCTGCTCTGCTCTTTTGGGCCCCTGGCCCTTCTGTTTCTGCTCTCCCCGGCTGCTGGCCCCCCTCCCCATCGGGCGCGACTGCCAGACAAAGGATTGCCCAGCTAGCTTAACCTCCAGCACACGGCAACGCACGGAAACCATCGCGCGTTGCGACAGGCGCGGCGAAACGCGCTGCTTTTGGTCCCTGCAAAGGCTCAAACGGATGGTGCTTTTCCAGGCACCCTGAGCCTCAACCAAGAGGGCCTCTTCCCAGCCAGCAGGTTGACCCCGTGACGCTGAGTTGGCCAGCCGGACGACCTGTCTCTCCCTCTCCTGAACTGAACCTTCTTCATCCCTTCTTCAAACGGGCTTGGCGAGTCTCCATCCAGGATCCTGCTTCTCAGACCAACCCCATCTCTAAGTGCAACTTTGCAGGCCTTCGCCCTAGTACAAATTGGTGCAAACTAGGTTGATTGTGGGTCCCATGTTGGTTTGATTTAAGAAATCCATCACCTTGGTTAAGACCGTTTCTCTTTTCTTGTTTTCTTTTCCTTTAATGATTTCATTACTTTAGTTCTCGTTTTATTTCCTATCATATTAGTTAGTCTTGCTTCTTTAAGTTCCAAGTATATTTTCCCACCTAGGTTAGAGAATAAACGTGCACAAAACTCAAAACCTGTTTTTACTGTGTGTGTGTGTGTTTCATCAATTTATAGTGACCTCTAAGCTGAACAAAAACTCACAAAATTGTAGTAAGGGCACAACCTTCATTTTAATGTGATTCAACGAGGTTCTCATCTGTTATCCTGATAAAATTATCAAAAAGAGATGTGGTGCTCCGCAGGTAAGCTCAACTTAATTTAAACATTAAGGTTGAGTCTCCTTCAATTAATGAGCCAATTGATTATTAATTTAATAATTAACAATTATTGATTTAATAATTAATTGGACCGATTTCCCTTACATAATGGTTCCCCTTTGGTGAGGCCAATTTACGTTTCATATTTTGTGAAACACACACATGTAACAATAAAAAAAAAAAATAAAAAAAAACAGCTTAGTGCAGCGTACGTGTTCTTCTGGGAAAATTTCAGCTCGTTTCCATAGCAACCTAACTAAAACTTTATGCCAGAGCCAATCCGCTGTATAAAAGCAGTGTATTTGAAGTGCTAAATAACAGTCTAACGACTAGTTATTGAGAAGAGAATGAATTTGTCAACTATGTGAATGTTACACACACAAAAGTGGAAGAGTAACAATCAAATCTTTTTTTTTTTTATTGCATGCAAAACTTTTTTAGGCCTGGGAATGTTTTTTCTAGCTCGTCACGAATTCTGATTGGGTTAAAAATACATTCCAAATCTCACGTCTCAGGCGCAATCAGCTTAGCTACCTGATTACGTTACAAGCCTTTAGGCTGAGGAAATAGTCGAGTGCACGAAATTCTGCATTCAGACCATCATTTGAGTCACAGCACACTTCTCAAGGTGTGAAGTTGACTCCCTTTTGTTGGGTTAGCGCAGAACACATGGTGCTAAAACTGCTAGCTTTTTGTGTAAAACACACGTGTTAAGATCCGCCATCTTTGTAGGCGTATCCTTAACTTAACTGGGATTCAGGTAACCACCCCTTGAAACCAGTCAACCAATAAACTAATTTGAGGGGCGGGCCCAATAGCCAGACTTCCAAGTCGCTCCTCATTTGACTGTGGCCTCCAAGAGGATCACATCTCACCACGTGACCCCCACTGAGAGCCCACTCTGTGCCAAATTGTAGCATTGAACCACTAGTAATATAGTTCGCTTAAATTGTTGTAATTAGATGTCCATCTGATGAACACTAAAGTCTACTGTTTGCTTAATATTCATATTGCTACACGGCCAGTTGCCAAACTACAGCCAGTATAGTTGACTCCTGCTTTCTAGCAACTCACGTGTGAAGAGGGACACATCGCGGCCCCCCTCCCCCCGTGAGCCTACTGTCTGCCTTCTTCAACATCGCATTCAAAGCACTTTATAATTTAAATAATCAAGTTACCGTGATTTGAAACTAATCGAGGGATTTAAATTACTACTGTACCGTCCTAATCTATGATTTTTTTACTAGATTTAAGACATTTTAACACCTCGTGTCTTCGCCAATGGCGGAGCCAGAGGGGGGGCCGGGGTGGCATGTGCCCCTGCTGAAATGTGATTGGACCCAGCAGACGCCAAATGATTGACATAACACGGCACTGGCGCAGTAACGTCGCACGCCTGGCCGATGCAACCTGCCAGCATTTTTTTCAAGCAGACGCCTACTAATTGTTATGCCCCTCCTGAACAGTGGCTGCCGCTACTTACGACAAAGCATTATAAACCACCTCACTAGGAGTCTGGAGAAGGAGAATCATCTGTTTTAAGGAGCAGTCTCCTGAGTACCGGTATGCTGATCCGACAGAACACCGGCACATCAAGAATGCATGTTGGCGTTTGGCTATATCATGTTTGTTTGCCTGTGAGACGTGAGTGACTGTTTAAAATAACTTTTATGTTCAGATTATGGGTGTCAAAATTGTCGCGTTATTATCTCGTTAACTTAAAGTGCCTTTAACGGCACTATTTTTTTTTAACGCTCGATTAACGACCGCTCCTTATTTGGAAAGCCTCGACTCAGGGAATTCTAGTCACCACGCAGTAGAAACGTCCACGTCAAAACTACCCAATAGAAATGCACTGGAGCTAAAATACAGTGTTTAAGGGGCACAATATAGGTGGAGGAGCCATTTGGACTGTGTCTCACCACTACCACCCGTGCCTTGCTTTGAAAGAACGCACTCGTTTAGCCGTTGCGTTCGCACCGAGCACCAAGAGGCGTCCATGGGCACTCTGAAACCCCTGTGAGAGTAAAGAGCCGAATGGACGCCGTCTTGACAGTTGGAGTGAGCACAAGCCTATTTATCTTTAAATGTGAGGCGTATTTTATTCAGCATCTCCACAAAATATCTCATCAAGGTGAAAGTGAAACGACCGATGTGTTCGCTGTAACAGTAGAGCGGCCTCAGCTGCGTCTCGCATCCGAGAACTTAACAAAATAAAAGCGTCCGACGTCATAAAAAGGAGTCACTATAACACAATTTAGCAGTAATAAATTAAATGATACGGCCTAATGTGTGGGGATTGGCGTCAAGTTGTATTTTACAATTTTAAAATGTGCAGAAACTCGCAAGTTACTTATTGTTTAAAATTACAGAGCTATTAATATGAAAAGAACACATCGGTCGTTTCTGGTTCCTATGCAGTAAAAATTCGTCATTTTACAATGCACATCCTATTTCACTTAACAAAATAAAAGCCAAGCGCGAATGCATATATTTGTGGGGACTGTGTTGTATTTTACAGTTTTAAAAATGTGCATAATTTCACAAGTTACTTCATGTTAAAAATTAGGCAGCTCCTAATATGAAAAGAGAAATGCATTGAGCTTTCACTATTGTCTTACAAATGCAATTATACCATGTTGTAGTGATAGAAAAATGACCAAAACAAATCAGTCACGCTTTGGTTTGGTTTTACAGTACAGCACATATTTTATTTTTATTTTTTTAAACTTTTTTTCTTGAATTGTTGTGAAATTACTCTATCAATGATTTTTTTTTAATTTTTTTAATTGAATTGTTATGAAATTACTCTATCAATGACTTAAAAAAAAACACCATATTGAAATTGTACATTTTATTGTATTTATTTTATTTCATTTTAGATATAAAATGTGCAATTAATGTGTGATTAATAGTCAGTTAATTATTGAAGTAATGCGATTAATTATGATTACAAATTTTAATCCACTGACACCTCTAGTTCAGATAGATTGTTTTGGACGGACATCAATAAGCAACGTAGTTTTGTGCAAGCTAAAAATAAGTATGTTGTTGTTGTTATGCAATACAATAGCACCCTCCAATGGTTGAAAGTTCAAACAGACACTAACTGACCTTTGCATTTACAGGAGAAGTGGAGGATTTATTAACATAATTATTAATTAATCACATTAATAAATTATGTGGTTGTAAATGAAGTAGTAGTTGGAGTAATAAATTTATTTTTCATAGGGTGTGTGGAAAATGAAACGACAAGGAGAGTTTGGCACTTAGACAGGATCTTTAGTCATACTGTAATACAAATTTGCATTATGTTCATATTATAATGTTATGTTGATAAAAGTACTGTAATTGCAATACCATCTGCGTGTGCGTGCAAGTTCATTCAAGTTAAACAGTGCTGAATTATTATTTTTGTACATTTTATACATTCTTAATAAACGGCACATTATGTGCAAAAAATCTCCCCTGTGCTTAATATGTACTTAAATATATTTGAACATCGATAGAGACTCCGATTGAAATTAATTTTCATGAAAACAAATTTGGCATCATCTTTGTATGAAGTATCCTTTTTGTACGTTTTGCACTTTTTAATCTTCATTAATTCCGTCGTGTTTAATGAATTAACACCGTTTTACAGTAAGTAGTAGTTTCCCTTTCCCCTCGACGCGAGTCCTTACAGGATACTAGCATCGAGATATAAACCCGTGGGAATTAAAAAGTTTCCGTGGTTTCTGCTCCTTGATTTATTTAAATTATAATCACTAGTGTCTTCTTAATAATTCGGCGTCAGTGCCGCGCATAACAATCCGCGCGATTATCCGTAAGGAGTGAATTTAACGTGTTTGACAGATTGACAGCTGGCGACACACGCACGGTTAACTTCCGGTGACGTAGCCATTCATTGACAAAGTTTACGTTAGCTGCGTCTTGCTAACAACTTTGCTTGCCAAGTGCTACGATTTTAAAACTTGTGCAAGGTATTTAAACGCTCGTTTTAAGACACATTCTGTGTCACTTACGAGCGACGGAGTTGTTTTGTCTATGCGGTAAAGTCATAAAACTTTATTGATCGAACAAAAAGTACGACTCCTATACTACACACAGGAGCCTCGTTGTGTTTTAAACGCCGACGGCGTCCTCCTGTGGCTATTCACGATACCGCAGTCGAGGAACTTTTGCCAACAAAATTAAAACGCTTGATAACTTTAATTCTTGACTTACCAAAGAGTTTGTTTAAATAATTAACCACCATTTTCAAGTACTTAATTTTCTTTTAATTAAAAGCAACACTCATCCAGTAGTGTATAGCTTTTCTCGTTGTATCAAACGTGTTTACCTAATTTTTAGGCACTTTTGGAAACCTCAATTGAATTAAATATAATTTTAATTTAATGTGACTGTCCTCAGTAGACTTTTGGTTCCTAAAACTTGTAACCTCAAATGTATGCTGTGGTTAATAGTAATTTAGCAGACTAAATTGCTTAACACAACACTTTGTTGAGGGTTCTCAATTATTTAATGCATTGCCATTTAAAATAATTGGTAACATATTTGGATACCATCCTTTAATCTGTGCCTTAATAATTTTGGTAAAACATTTTGAATCAACTAACTGAGCCCAAAAAGCCAATCTTTAAGCATTTTCAGCATTGTCTAATTGGCTAACAATTAGTCCTTCCAAATTGAGTAAAGTGAGCTTACGCATATCTTTGATATCATAACGCTACTTTTAACCATGGATGCTTTGCAAAATGCCCTTGCGACCGTGACTAACAATCTAATTCCAGGCTATGCCGATGCGACAGCCAGCGCTAGCGCAGAGATTCTTGACACCAACATTGCGCAACTTGTTTGCGACGCTCAACAAGGATCGTTAACCCACGAAGATATGGCACAAATCCTCAGCCGACTAATGGTGAATTTAGTGGCTAGGTGGAAATTCAGTGACCATGAACTCGAACAAGTGAAAAGCGTTCTGACAGCAGAACAGCAAATTCATGCCCAAGTTAGCATCAAGCTAACCGAGTTGGAAGCATGGTTGCATGAATCTGACCGCGTGGACTTGGGAAACCAAGTCACAAAATTGACACAGGAACTCAAAGTGAGTACAAACTGCCCGCACGCATGAACAAAATTGGCATAATGCCACATCTGAAATTCGTGAGCTAAAAGAATGCATTGCAGAACTATCAAATCAGCACACTGAAGCCCATTGGACTGATCTCCAAACTGAGCGTGAATTTGACAAGTACTTGCTAGCTCTCGCGAATGATGAAATTGCGGAATTAACTCAAAAGATTAGACTTTTGAAAAATGAACGCACTGAAGGAAAAAGGCAGACGTTTCGTTTGAAATCTGAGTTGATGGCAACGGAAGAAAAACTCCGTCGACTGCAGCAGCCGTTCTTCAGTACTGGCCAGGATGACGAGTCATCCCAGGCTGAATCGAAATTGCAGCAAGTCCCACAAGGTAACACCAGGTGTTCATTGACACCGTCCCAAACCACTGCATTGGAGGTTCCCGTTCAGGACCTGTCTCAGGTGAACTCTCCTTTGCATTTTGATCCACCTGTGGTGAGCGCACCTGTTCCTTTTTCAGACGCTGCCACGTTGTCTGATATGCTGCAGACTTCCTCTGCAAATCTTGGATCTGCTTCTCAGCCACCAGTGCCACTTCCGGTTCCTACTCGCTCCATGGCAAGCACGTCTCCAAGTGCCGCTCAACACACACGGGGGCCCCATCCCTCTGCAGTGTCACTGAGAGGAGCAAGCTCACCTGTCTCTGTGCTTCCACCAAGAAGCACACTTCCGGTTTCGGTACCCAACCTAGGCGCCACGCCTTCTTGTGTGTCTCCAGTTGCTGCCAACCTTCCTTCTCCTGCTCAACAAGCAGATGGTTCTTCACCTCATCATGTGGCGCAACCAGGCATGTCAACAAAAGAGTTAGACACGATTGCCAAGCACATTCAGTAATTTCAGCCAAAACAAGATTGCGCTGATAACACTTCTGTGTACCTCAAAGACCTTGATTTTCTTGAGGAGATTCCCACAGGCAACAACGGATGACAAGATTTACCTCATGATTTACCCCACTCGAGAAGTAAGTGATTTGATCGACCGCCAGCCGATCCACATCTTGAATGATTATCGAACACTGTGTCACGCATTGTCTCGTGAATTTGATGGCCCAGTATCAGCAATGAGCTTTCTTGCTGCCTGGTCAGTAAAACAAGGCCGAAAAGAATCACCCAGCCTGTATTATAGTCGCCTGCGCAAGGCATACTTTGGGCATCGTAATGAACCCAACATGGAAGAACAGGTAGAATTCAAAACACTCTTTCTGAACAACCTCCACCCAAACACAAGCCGCCTCTTGGGCGTGACAACTTGTCCTCGCACGCTAAGTAGCCTAGAGCTACGTGAACTTGCATCCAAGGCCTTTGTGTTTTTACACGAAAACGCTGCTAAATCAGTGGAATCCTCTGTTTACCATGTTGCAGGTGATTCATACGAAGTCGAACGACAGTCCGAATCACAGCAAAGCGACGATGACATCGCTGCTTCCCCATCAAATCCTGCACAACGGCCTCAAAATGGTTCTCATCAGAAGCACCAGTACGGCCGCAGTGCACCTGCGCGGACGAGTCATAGCTCCAGCCGTAGCTGTGAACGGGAGAAACCCTTTGCGAAAACAAAACCTCTCAAAAAGAAACCTCCCCACACAAATAGTCCTCAGGAGCCCCCGTCCACGTCAGGTGACTCCTCAATTGACAGCAACATCTGGACAAAAGTCCTTGATGGGCTGCGCAAATTGTCCAACGACAGTCAGCCGACAGCCATCAATGAGGGAGAGGTGTCTGACAACACCGTTCTTTCAGTCCAGCTGGATCCAGCACCTTCTTTGCCTTCTGCCAGTGCACCTGTTACCGAGTCGAATAAACCATTCAAACAACTCTTAGGTAACCTCAAGATTAAAGGCGCATCGCATAAGTTCTATTTGAGGACAACACTTGAACAAACATTAGACTATGACGCTTTTGTTGATCCTGGCGCTGACATTACCGTAATGTCCAACACGCTCTTCCACCAACTTCAAGCCACGCTGAAGAACAGTGGCCGGATGCTCCGCCTCAACCACTGCTCATTGGAGATCGGTGCATTTGCACTGACTAACACCCATCTGGACTCCATGGCAACGTTACACTGGACGATTGGACCACACAAATTGGTCCACCCTGTGTACGTGTCTGCTGTGGAATCAGTCCCGCTCCTCATTGGTCAAGATCTGCTGGGCTGCTTCAAGCCCCTGATAGATTACGACCGACGCAAAATCTGGTCACAGGTGCGGCAGCCTCTGCCAGCAGCACCGCTGACCAAAACTGCCAATTGTTATGCGGTAAGCCTAACAGAGCCTTCTTGTGAACCTGTTCTGAGTGTACAAAACTCACACCAGGACTCTCACCCAGCTCAAGGGGGGACCATGCCTGGTGTAGCCGAGATGCCCTCAAGAGGTCACCTTCGCAACACCAGCTCTCCCCTCTGCCAAGTTGAACATCCCACTCAGGGTGTGCAACTCTGCCACCTTACGGAATGCGACTTGGATTGCACCTCTGAACTACGCATGACACAAATTGAGGCCGTTGTCCTCACTTTTGAAGCAAACCATTCAGCTTCACGGCGGACTTTGAACTTGAGATCGCACTTGAAATTGTCATCGAACAACCCAAACAACACAGTGGTTGTTCTTTGCAATCTGCTTGGCACGTTGTGCCTATTTCTGAGCAATTTGTTACCCACCCTGCCCACCCTTGCAATGCAGATGGTGCGCGCCATTGTCCTGCCATTCACTACCCCAGCTTTCGAGCGTGCAGTACTTCTTTTGGGCCACACGTTGTCAGCCTTTGTGCTCAACAAAACTTATCTGATTTCAATGAACTTGCAGTCCATTGATCTTCTCTTGC